>NC_039364.1:70947073-71024365 GCF_003573695.1 Papaver somniferum | reverse complement strand
TTCTACCAAAACAAGTTTCGGTTCTACCTCCATGTGAGTATTGTGCATAGTCACACTAGCTTTCCAAAATTTGGTTGACTAGGTACTAGGATCGGTTCCCCACATATATATGGTATCTAACTTATATGTGTTGCACATGTCCATAGGATCGGTTCCCCTTTGCCTAAAAACGTGTTGCACATGTCCATAGGATCGGTTTACCTTTCTGCTAAAAACTTGTTGCACATCATACAAGGATCGATTCCCCTTTGTGATGTGTTGCACCTCTTACTAGGATCAGTTCCCCTTTACCCAGATTCGGTCATACAAAAATCACAAACTCGATCATACCATCTCAGGTAATTACTTAAGATCGGTTTCACTAATAAAAGTCATACCAATACATAAGTCGGGCCTTTGTGAATAGTTTTACCAGGAACACAAATAAGTCATGAGCGGTTATACTAAATCACACATATTGGTTGTTCATAAGATATGCAATGAATAACAATACCAATAACGCCTGGCGATTTCCTTTTCGATTCATAAACAAGTTTATGAACTTACTTCCTTAAAACACATGTAAAACATTGTTTCCTAGGATGAAATCCTCACCTCATACCCATACATAATCACAATAGCATTTAAACGATTATGTCGATGTCTTATCTACAAAGTTTAATGGTTAAGAAATAAACTTCATATTGTATTCTTTAATACTATGTCTATCTATAGTGTTTATGCTTCGCAGTTTCGTTTTCAATATGCACGACTTGAAAGATACGTTAGGGAATGAAACAGTTCAAGTCAAATATCATTAACCTCAAGTGGAAGGATGATGTTGTCGTTGTAGCTTCTTACTTCTTCACTTCTTCAAGTATTCACAATACTTGTAATGTTTCATATCCTAATACTTTGAAGCTAACCTATACGAAGTTTACTCTAGTACATAATCAAGCGACTCTTAAAATGAGTTTTGATTCACTAAAATATGACAACCAAACTTGACATACCAACGCTTGGTGGGTTCAACCGAGTATGCTCTAACAGTATCCCCCTTTGTCAATTTTAGTGACAAAACTCTTACAATCATATGGATAAACAAATTACAAGAATTCATTACACATACGCTTGATTCCCGAATTCAACAACACAATAACCTGCATTCATTCAATCCTTAAATGCCGCTGTTGACATTATAATAACAAAGCTAATACTCCCCATAAAGGCGAGATAGGTAGATTTCATCAATCCGCACGTCTTTGTTATACCAATCAATATCATATGCTACTCCCCCCTTAGTCTATGCTTTCACTCTCTCGTTAGATAAACGTTTAAGCACAAATGTTCTTTTCCTTAGTGATACCAATCAATATAAAATCAATACCAGTATCACTTGTTTACTCCATATATTTCTCCCCCTTTTTGTCACAAAATGACAAAGAAACGAAAAAATAAAGGACAACACGAAAAGAATCTTACAAATCTCAAAATAGACTTGCAAACCTATAGAGTTAAGCACGAGGGTTCCACACACCAAAAATCAACTAAGAACCTTAGTTCCTTTGCTAAAACGATTGCACAAATACAATCGCTTCATTCGATAAGACCAAAATAAAGATAAATCTATTTTTCTCATCAGGTTCTAATTATCCATATAACTTAGACCTTTCAATTTTAAACAAGACAAGTACTAGGTTAGTTAACTAACATTTCTTGTTAAGGCATTTGATTAGACTTGAATAACCGAAACCTCCACTTTGATACGTTTAACTAAGATAAACTTAGCTTCTCTTATCCAGAATAGAATTGGACTGAACAATCCATCCCGTAAACCTTTTCTTTTGTTAAGCCATAAATAATTCATACAAACCAAATAAATCAACTTGCATAACTATTCAACTCAACCGGAAGCAATTGAATCAACATAAGCATTAAAACACCGCAATTGCACCGAAATTTTGTAAGCCTAAATAATTGATACCACACAATAAAGCAAGATAACAATAGTTTTTCTTAATCGGAACCAATTGAATCACACACACATCCCTACACACATAATGGAATAAAACATCAATTGTACCGAAATTTTGTTAAGCAAAAGCAATAAAGATATGCTATAAAAATCAGGCTTTTCTTAAACAAGAAAACAATTAACTGACAACATTGTTACCTCAAATTTCGCATCCACTTCTCCAATATGTTTGCATCTTCTTCCAGGGAGAATTGATGTCGAAATATCAGTATGTTGTCATCCTTATGCAAAACAAAAGAATAACAACAACCAACCTTTACCAGAGAAAGGTTGAAAACCGGTTTTTAACTATTGCAAGCAAAAGTTGAAAACCATCGAAACACATATGCTTTTATGCTAAACCAAAACCGATTCAACATATTGTGACTTTTTCGCATATTGTTTCTATCAGAACCCCTCATGATCCTTTGATAAAGCCTACCAACATGGGCTAGAACTTAATCCTGCTAAATCAAAAAGTCACCCAAACCATAAGGGTTCACAACATTATGAGATCGAATATCAAGGTAATAAAACCGAAATCAAACATCCCATAAACATCCATAGCAATAATAAAGCATTCAAGCACATGTTATGTAAATCAAAAACCATCACAAGAAAAATTATAAATCAAATAATTTTATTCATAATAGTTTTATTCATAATAGACTTAATACAATCATTGAAAAAATCAAAAATTGTTGTCTATTTTCTTGGATTAAGTATTACATCATATAACTTAATCTCTAGTGGTGCTCTCATTGTTTACTGAAGTTTCATCAGTATTCACACTGTTAAAGTATGTCTCAAGGATTTTGTTGACAACCACTTTCTGTTTTCCAAGATTTTCAATTTGAAGTTTCAAATCACTTAGCTCGCTTCTTGCTTCTTCCATTCTATCTTTCAGACTGTCTCGATCTTGTAACAAAGAAAAGAGACTTCCTATGAGTTCTTCAACCCCATGCATAGCTTTATGCATACCTTCTGTGGGAAACCACTTGGTAGAATCTGAATCATCGATCGCAAAGAGACTTATTCCATCTTGAGATCTATCAGAGTTGTCATGAGAAACGATTCTTGAGACGATCTTCCTGATTCTTCGTTTTGAGAGAAAACCTGGACAATTTCTAACAATTCAAGCTTCCCTTTTATTACTCCCTGTAACACTTCGAGTTACAGGAGACACGATTTTTAGTTCAAGACTTTTTCCAGGGAAGATCTAACTCTTAAGAGAATATTTTTCTTATAAAGATAAGAATATATTCAATTCACGAAAACAGGGTTTCCGAGAATAGGTTATTTTACCGAACTTCTCTTTTTATTAAAGGACACTATCCCCTATTACCGATTAAACAAAACAGTACCCACTTGTGCTCTTGTTTTTATGTGCTTCTCTCATCCAGGGTTACGAGCACAAAGAAAAATGGATGAGTTTGCACAGTCTCCCTACAACTAGGTTGTACTGGAGTAAGCCTTTTCTAGCTTACAGTGAGTATCAGTAAGATAGGTCATGTTTCTCTTTGGGAATTTCTGCCCAAAATATTTTCTCCCAAGACGATGATCTTTTCTAACTCTAGAGATATGATCATGTGGAGAAACTATACTAACGTGAGAATTTTCAGAGATAGATAAATCTCTCTTAATTTTATCAATGAGATTTTCATAAGATTTTCTCATTCTAAGGACTTCCTTGTGATTCACATAAGTGTGATTATCTGAAACACTTATCGGAGATTCCTGATTGTTTCTTTTGGCAGAGATTCTCTCTCTCCCTTTCTTATGAAATCGTTCTTCATCAAAACAAGGATTTTTTTCGATATGGATGAGGATGAATCTTTTTCCATAAGCGATTATCAACTCTTTCCTCTGATTCTTTTGAGTTGATCTTATCGGGTAGTGGTATGATCTGTCTTTCTACTGAGGAATGATCTTTCAGTTTTTTAAGACAAGAAAATTCCTTCAATATTTTTACCACCGTATGTTGAAGAAGTATAAGTTTCATGTCAAGTGACTGAAAGTTGTATTCCTTAAGATCACGCTCGCGGAATCGGTTCAAAGTTTCCTTTGCACAAGATTTCGTTTGATCATCAGTAGATCTAGAAGCTGGTTTTTCATCCTCTTCTGACTTGATGTAGTTAGGCAAACTACCATCATCTTGATCTGTTTCAGATGTGACTAAACCGGTTTATCACAGTCTGTAAAAGTCGAGCAAGGACTTTTATTTTCCTCAGCATCAGAAGAAATCACAACAACATCATTAGTCAGAGTCATAGGACGTGTCTCTTTAACAAAAGTTAAAGATTTACCAAGAACTTCTAGTTTGACAGTGAGATTCATATTCTATTTAACCATAAAATTCAGTTGAATATCTTTATCTCTGATCTCCTGTTTAAGAAGATTTGTCTCTGTCTTTAATAACACTACTCTAGTAGACAGAGATTTTATAGGCTTTATGAGTTTTACCAACTCTTTATCAGCATCTTCTTTTCCATCAAAGATAGACACAGATGTTTTCGCAACTCCTCGATCATGAGTCAACGAAGTAGTAACATCTTCAACTTTTGAGTAGTCAAACTCTTGCATAACGTTAACTGAATCAGACATAGATTCAATTTCGTATAGGTTGGATCGCACCAAACACAGATTGTTAGATCTTTACGTGTTTGTCTGCTCTGATACCAATTGAAAAGGCGAGGGTACCCAAATATACCTCAAGCTAAAACTTTTCTTACCTATAAGTTCGTTCTCCGAAAGTGATTTTCTATGGACTGAGTCGAGACAATGAAACTAATCAGTTCACACTTCGTGTGATCGTCTATGGACGAGATCGAGACAATACAACAACGAAGTATGTTTACTTGGTAAAAAGGTTCGGACTTAACCAAACACAATAGGATTGCTTATCAAGTAAATAGGAATTAACGTTTGTGTAATTTACTTTAATTATAATAAAATAATTATAATGCGAAAATATAAAGTAAATGACACAACAAGATTTTGTTAACGAGGAAACCGCAAATGCAGAAAAACCCCGGGACCTTGTCCAGAATTGAATACTCCCAGGATTAAGCCGCTACAAAAAATTAAACCAACTTCGTATAATTGAGACCAAGCAACTAAACCTATAGTTCACCTAGTTCCGTCTGTATTCCCACGCCTCCAACTTATGAATAAGTCACGTACTTGGAACATTTCTTTTGGTTCGTATTCCAAACAGTAAAGGAACAACAAATCTGCTTGGTATCAACTCTCTTCAACCAAGTGATGTGAGTTCGACAAAGGCTCTTCTGTTTATCTCAATAAACTCCTTCGTCAGGTTCTTAGATCTATCTTATGTTCAACTACCAAAGGCAATTGTTAAGATTTTGCAATCAATACTTCTAATCACAAATAATTGTATTGATGCCGATCTACAAAACTAATCAATCCAATCTACCACAAGGATAAACCGATTATAGTAGGATCATCGATACCGAAACAAGTATTGTGCACATTAAAGATTATGAACCCCAAATCAGAAATCTTCAATATCTTCTTTGTCTTCAAATCTTATTAGATCTTCTATAAACACCTGCACACAACAACTTGAATCTCTTGTGATAAATCACGCACAGAACGGAGTCTGTTAACAATGGATTATCACAAGATCGTCTTTAGAACTAAAAACAGTCTAAAGACCCCTGTCGAAACTTCGATCTAGTTTTAGTAAATCTTATATCAGAAGAGAAGATTCTCAAGCATAAACAAACTAGGTGCAATCAAAGTTCAACCACCGTTAGTCAATCAAATTAATCAAAATCACAAGATAAACCGCAATTATCTAGTTTCTCGCCAACGGTACTAATAGAGCTTCTCAATCCCAAAGAAGATTTTAAACTGAGCGGTCGTAAGAGATTTCGCCTAATTAGGTTACTCTCCTCTCTGAATAGGCGGCTACACCAGTAACAACACAACCGAGGAAGTTTACTGTCACGAAGGATTAGTTTGCTAGAAATGCAAACTTCAAGTATTTATAGACAAGGAAGTTTGGACACCAAGGAATCTCCAAAACCGAAAATATTCTCAAGATATGCAATATATTCCAAATTCGGTTTCCATAATTCCTGGAAATGCTCTGTCCAAAATATTGACCGAAAATCTCTTTGGAAAATCTTTAACTAGTAAATGCACATTACTAATTCTCATTTTCCTAAAATAAAATTAACAACCTTAAATAAAAGATTCTTAACTTATTTGTCTTTTGATCCTGGGATTTTCTTCCTTAAGCTATTAAGGAATAACTTTGAACAATAAAAGATAAACATTACAGCACATGTTCAAAGTATGTCGACATCCTTACTTTGTAAGTCCTCTTTCATACTTACAACCTTGAAACTGATTTTCCACACTTCTATTCAAGTTTAGAATTGGTTCATCCGACTTTCAAGAACTATGTGATTAATCAAGAACACTCAATCACAAATCATGGGTTTAACGGTTCTACCAAAACAAGTTTCGGTTCTACCTCCATGTGAGTATTGTGCATAGTCACACTAGCTTTCCAAAATTTGGTTGACTAGGTACTAGGATCGGTTCCCCACATATATATGGTATCTAACTTATATGTGTTGCACATGTCCATAGGATCGGTTCCCCTTTGCCTAAAAACGTGTTGCACATGTCCATAGGATCGGTTCCTCTTTCTGCTAAAAACTTGTTGCACCTCATACAAGGATCGATTCCCCTTTGTGATGTGTTGCACCTCTTACTAGGATCGGTTCCCTTTTACCCAGAGTCGGTTATACACAAATCACAAACTCGATCATACCATCTCAGGTGATTACTTAAGATCGGTTTCCCTAATAAAAGTCATACCAATACATAAGTCAGGCATTGTTGAATGTTTTACCAAGAACACAAACAAGCCATGAGCGGTTATACTAAATCACACATATTGGTTGTTCACAAGATATGCAATGAATAACAATACCAATAACGCCTGGCGATTTCCTTTTCGATTCATAAACAAGTTTATGAACTTACTTCCTTAAAACACATGTAAAACATTGTTTCCTAGGATGAAATCCTCACCTCATACCCATACATAATCACAATAGCATTTAAACGATTATGTCGATGTCTTATCTACAAAGTTTAATAGTTAAGCAATAAACTTCTTATCGTATTCCTTAATACTATGTCTATCTAGAGTGTTCATGCTTCGCAGTTTTGTTTTCAATATGCACGACTTGAAAGATACGTTAGGGAATGAAATAGTTCAACTCAAATATCACTAACCTCAAGTGGGAGGATGATGTTGTCGTTGTAGATTCTTACTTCTTCACTTCTTCAAGTCTTCGCAACACTTGTAATGTCTCATATCCTAATACTTTCAAGCTAACCTATACGAAGTTGACTCTAGTACATAATCAAGCGACTCTTAAAATGAGTTTTGATTCACTAAAATATGACAACAAAACTTGACATACCAACGCTTGGTGGGTTCAGCCGAGCAATGCTCTAACACAACCTATAATACATGAGTCAAAGAGAGCGAAAACTTGAGAAAGACTCAGTTAACGTATCGCAAGACGTTGAAAGTTTTGATTTTAAGAAATGTTTAAAAGGGGCTTCTTCGTCAAGTTCTACCTGCTCTTCTGAGAATAAGTCCGAATGTTCTCAAGACGAGATTAAGTTAAGTCCGGTATTCTTAATCAATGATTCAGACTCTGAAAGAAATCTTCTTGATGACGAGAAAAACATTGATTGAAAATAGAAACCTTTCATCAAAACGAATTAAGCGGAAAATTTCTCTCATGTTCAACAGAACTAATTCTTGCATTAGAAAGAGAAAAAAAGCATCTAGACAATATAAATTATCTGCAAGCTATGATTGATCAACTCGTCATTGGTCTTGACTCCTTAAAATCTGAATTTGTTTCACTAAAAAGAGAAGCTTCATTAGAGATTCATTCTCTGAAAGAAAGGCTTAACAATTTCCTTGAGGAAGCAAAGAAAACTGATTCTAAATATATACAGAATCTTGAGAAAAAAGCAAGTGCTAGTCTTTCTCGAGCGTAACTTTTAGAGAAAGATCGTGATGCTACTCTTGTAAAAGTACATTTGTTGGAAGAGAATCTTGTTGATTATGATGCAAGGATTAACTCTCAACAAAAGAGTTTTGAAGAGAAAGAAGGTGAATATCTCTCCCGAGAAAAACACCTTGAGGCTGATCTAGCTAGTTCTCTTGATAAAATCAAGATGTTGGAAGAAGAAAATTTGGACCTTAAAAAGTTCAATGCTAGCTCAACCAATTTAACCTGAATGTTAGAAGCAAGTAGAAATCATCGTGATACACGAGGATTGGGATATAAGGGAATAGATGATTCAAATATTAGCAAAGAGGTAAAATTCGTTAAAGTTACAAATTCTTCTAAACCAGAGGCTTCCACCGATGTAAAAGATGCTCATATTTCTTGTAAAGAAGTAAAACCAATCAAGCCTAAGAATTGTGTTCAACCAGCAGCAATCAAAGAGAGCACTTCTGTTAATGTCAAGAAACCAACAATGTTGAACAAAGATAATAATAAGAAGAAGAAGAAGAAGAAAAAGAAAAATCGTCGATCTCCAGTGCAAGAGGATCCACAAAAAGGTAACATTAAAACTCAGACTTCGTATGTTACTAAGCATTGTTGTTATTGTGGTAATAAAGGGCATGTGGAATGGGGATGCAAGATTTGTAAGATAAAAGATACACTTTCTTTTGTATCGAACGAATTGGGTAAGATTTCTCCCCAAAGGAACTCAGATCGGTATTGTCCTAAGTTTAGGAAAAATAATTATTATAATGATAGTTCAAATTTTGCATATCACTCGACAAGGTCGTTTCATAAAAGACCCAATTATAGAAAGAGAGATGACTTTTTAAATGCAAAAACAAGATATGATGTTCCAAATTGGAGAAAGGGTGTTTCGCAAAATATTCAAAAGGACAATGATCCTAATGGTATGAAGGTGAAAGCTGCTCCTGCGAAACCCAACTCTAAATGGGTCCTGAAGTCCTCCATAGCCAAGAAGGGACCAAAACTTAGTCACAAGAATGACTCTCAGCTGTTAATTGTTGGTGACAATAATCACAAGAGTCTTCTTGAAAGACTAAAGAAAGACATCATGTCTGAATTCTCTTGTACTAATGGACGTTGTGATAATGACACTCTTCATCGTCAAAGAAGAAAAACAAGAGATGGAACAAGAGAAAACAAACCAAGCAAGAGGTCAAGAATGATGATTCTGTCTTAGTCACTTGTGACGAACAAGACAAGGATCAACTCAACACAACCTAGTTGTGTTAGGATGTGCATACTCACCTTGGTGCTCAATTTTATTTTATTTTTGAAAGGTGAGGAAGCACATGAAACTGAGCACATGATCTCTCGGTTATTATATGACTAATAATCATCTTTAGGAGATTTCTTTTCTTCTATATTCATACTTTCTCTATCTATATTTGAGGTTTTGATAGAAATGGTAATTGTGAGTTTATGATGTTGATATCTACTGATCATCTATGTGTAGCTCTTGTTTTTACGGTTAAAACGAACCAAAAATCAATGAACTCGGACATCGTATGCAAAAGTTATGTCAAAAACAGTTTACTGTTATGATCCCTCACAAGTAACACTTGGGATACCGATCCTAGTGATAGGTGCAATATGGGGAACCGATCCTAGTGAGAGGTCCCCATACGAAGAAGTGTAAAACTGTTTTGCCCATAACTTCTTCGTCCGAACTCGGAATGACCTTATTCTTTTTGCATTGTTTTTGCAATTCATTTCCCTACAAGATAGAGGTAATTGCAATACTTGATTTTATGTTGAATATTTATGGTGTATTGCAAATTGGTTTATGGGATATTTGATTTCGGTTTTACTACCTTGATATTCGATCTCATAATGTTGTGGACCCTTATGGTTTGGGTGACTTTTTGATTTAGCAGGATTAATTTCTAGCCCATGTTGGTAGGCTTTATCAAAGGATCATGAGGGGTTCTGATAGAAACAATATGTGAAAAGTCACAATATGTTGAATCGGTTTTGGTTTAACATAAAAGCATATGTGTTTCGAGGGTTTTCAACTTTTGCTTGCAATAGTTAAAAACCGGTTTTCAACCTTTCCCTGGTAAAGGTTGGTTGTTGTTATTCTTTTGATTTGCATAAGGATGACAACATAATGATATTTTGATATCAATTATCCCTGGAAGAAGATGCAAACATATTGGAGAAGAGGATGCGAAATTTGAGGTAACAATCTTGTTAGTTAATCGTTTTCCTGTTTAAGAAAAGCCTGATTTTTATTTCATATATTTATTGCTTTTGCTTAACAAAATTTCGATACAATTGATGTTTTATTCCATGATGTGTATATGGATGTGTGTGTGATTCAATTGTTTCCGGTTAAGAAAAACTATTGTTATCTTGATTTATTGTGTGGTATCAATTGTTTAGGCTTACAAAATTTCGGTGCAATTGCGGTGGTATAATGTCTATGTGGTTTCAATTGCTTCCGGTTGAGGTGAATAATTACGCAAGTTGATTTATTTGGTTTGTATGAATTGTTTATGGCTTACCGAGAGAAAAGGTTTATGGGATGAACTGTTTAGTCCAATTCGATTCCGGATAAGAGAAACTAAGTTAATTATGATCTTAGTTAGACTTATCAAAGTGGAGGTTTCGGTTATTCAAGTCTAATTGAATGCCTAAACAAGAAATGCTAGTTAACTAACCTAGTACTTGTCTTGTTTAAAACTTAAAGGTCTAAGTTATATGGATAATTAGATCCTGATGAGAAAAATAGAGTTATCTTTATTTTGGTCTTATCGAACAAGCGATTGTATTTATACAATCGGTTTAACAAAGGAACTAAGGTGCTTAGTTGATTTTTGGTTTGCTAAACTATTAGGAAAAATTGCTTCGGGCAATTGTTTCCTTCATAACATATCAAAAAAAATTACTTTGTAGTTTCGGTTTTCATATTGGTTATCAGAAATGGTGTATGGAACCCTCGTGCTTAACTCTATAGCTTGCAAGTCTATTTTGAGATTTGTAAGATTCTTTTCGGTTTGTCCTTTATTTTTTTAGTTTCTTTGTCATTTTATGACAAAAATGGGGAGAAATATATGGAGTAAACAAGTGATATTGGCATTGATTTTATATTGATTGGTATTACTAAAGGAAAAAAAACATTGTGCTTAAACGTTTATCTAACGAAAGAGTGAAAGCATAGACTAAGGGGGAGTAACATATCTTTACAAAGAAATAACAAAGACATGCGTATTGATAAAATCTACCTATCTTACCTTTAGGGGGAGTAATATTATCTGTTATCATATGTCAACGGCGACATTTGAGGATTGAATGTATACAGGTTATTGTGCTGTTGAATTCGGGAATCAAGCGTATGTGTAATGAATTCTTGTAATTTGTTTATCCATATGATGTAAGAGTTTTGTCACTAAAATTGACAAAAGGGGAGATTGTTAGAGCATAGATCGGTTGAACCCACCAAGCGTTGGTATGTCAAGTTTGGTTGTCAGATTTTAGTGAATCAAAACTCATTTAAAGAATCGCTTGATTATGTACTAGAGTCAACTTCGTATAGGTTAGCTTGAAAGTATTAGGATATGAGACATTACAAGTATTGCGAAGACTTGAAAAAGTGAAGAAGTAAGAAGCTATAACGACAACATCATCCTTCCACTTGAGGTTAGTGATATTTGACTTGAACTGTTTCATTACCTAACGTATCTTTCAAGCGTGCATATTGAAAAAAAAAACTGCGAAGCATGAACACTCTAGATAGACATAATATTAAGGAATACAATACGAGGTTTATTGCTTAACCATTAAGACATCGACCTAATCGTTTAAATGCTATTGTGATTATGTATGGGGTACGAGGTGAGAATTTCATCCTAGGAAACAATGTTTTACATGTGTTTTAAGGAAGTAAATTCATGAACTTGTTTGGTGAATCGAAAAGGAAATCGCCAGGCATTATTGGTATTGTTATTCATTGCATATCTTGTGAACAACCAATATGTGTGATTAGTATAACCGCTCATGACTTGTTTGTGTTCTTGGTAAAACTATTCACAAAGGCCTGACTTATGTATTGGTATGACTTTTATTAGTGAAACTGATCTTAAGTAATCACCTGAGATAGTATCATCGGGTTTGTGATTTTGTGTAAGATCGACTCTGGGTAAAGGGAATCGATCCTTGTATGAGGTGCAGCATGGTTTAGCAGAAAGGGAAACCGATCCTATGGACATGCGCAACACGTTTTTAGGCAAAGGGGAACCGATCCCATGGACTTGTGCAACACATTCAAGTTAGATACCATATATATGTGGTACCTATTCAACCGAATTTTGGAAAGCTAGTGTGACTTTGCACAGTACTCACATGGAGGTAGAACCGAAACTTGTTTTGGTAGAACCGTTAAACCTATGATTGGTGATTGAGTGTTCTTGGTCAATCACATAGTTCTTGAAAGTCAGATGAACCAATTCTAAACTTGTTTGGAAGTGTGGCAAATCGGTTTCAAGATTGTAAGTATGAAAGAGGACTTACAGAGTAAGAATGTCGACATACTTTGAACATGTGCAGTAACGCTTATCCTTAATTGTTCAAAGTTATTCCTTAATAGCTAAAGGAAGAAAATCCCAGGATCGAAACATAAATAAGTTAAGAATCTTTTATTTAAGGTTTTTAATTTTATTTTAGGAAAATGAGAATTAGTAACGTGCATTTACTAGTTGAATATTTTCCAAAGAGATTTTCGGTCATTATTTTGGACAGAGCATTTCCAGGAATTACGGAAACCGAATTGGAATATATTGCATATCTTGAGAATATATTCGGTTTTGGAAATTCCTTGGTGTCCAAACTTCCTTGTATATAAATACTTGAAGTTTGCATTTCTAGCAAACTAATCCTTCGTGACCGCAAACTTCCTTGGTTGTGTTGTTACTGGTGAAACCGCCTATTTGGAGAGGAGAGTAACCTAATTAGGCGAAATCTCTTGCGGCTGCTCAGTTTAAAATCTTCTTTGGGATTGAGAAGCTCTATTAGTACCGTTGGCGGAAAACTAGGTAATTTTGGTTTATCTTGTGGTTTCGATTGATTTGATTGACTAACGGTGGTTGAACTTTGATTGCACCTAGTTTGTTTATGCTTGAGAATCTTCTCTTCTGATATAGGATTCACTCAAATTAGATCGAAGTTTCGACATGGATCTTTAGACTGTTTGTATATCTAAATACGTCTTGTGATAATCCATTGTTAACAGATTCCGTTCTATGCGTGATTGATTACAAGAGATTCAAGTTGTAGTGTACGGGCGTTTATTGAAGATCTAAGAAGATTTGAAGACAAAGAAGATATTGAAGATTTCTGATTTGGGGTTCATAATCTTTGGTGTGCACAATACTTTTTTCGGTATAGAGGATCCAACTATAATCGGTTTATCCTTGTGGTAGATTGGATTGATTAGTTGTGTAGATCGGCATCAATATAATTCTTTGTGATTAGAAGTATTGATTGCAAAATCTTAACAATTACCTTTGATAGTTGAACATAAGATAGATCTAAGAACCTGACGAAGGAGTTTATTGAGATAAACAGAAGAGCCTTTGTCGAACTCACATCACTTGGTTGAAGAGAGTTGCTACCAAACAGATTTGTTGTTCCTTTACTGTTTGGAACTATAGGTTTAGTTTCTTGGTCTCAACTATACGAAGTTGGTTTAATTTTGTGTAGCGGCTTAATCCTGAGAGTATTCAATTCTGGACAAGGTCCCGGGGTTTTTATGCGTTTGTGGTTTCCTCGTTAACAAAATCTTGTTGTATCATTTACTTTATATTTCCGCATTATTATTATTTTTTTATAATTAAAGTAAATTACACAAACGTTAATTCCTATTTACTTGATAAGCAATCCTATTGTGTTTGGTTAAGTCCAAACCTTTTATCAAGTAAATATACTTCGTTGTTTTATTGTCTCGATCTCGTATCCATAGACGATCACACGAAGTGTGAACCGATTAGTTGCATTGTCTCGACTCAGTCCATAGACAATCATTTTCGGAGAAATGACTTATAGGTAGGAAAAGTTTTAGCTTGAGGTATATTTGGGTACCCTCGCCTTTTCAAAGAGGAACTGAAGTTGTTGTGTGACTCTGAATTGGTGGTAATAAGATGATAGAATGTGTATGAACTGGTGATTGTGAGGCATTTCAGGAATTCAGATTGTTTATAGTGAATATAAGCTAATAAGAGATGGGCTATACACTTGAATTCAAGCAGAGATGGTGGAGGAGATTCAAGGATCTGAGGTTGTTTCTGCAAATTTTCGGTCTATGCACTGGAATTCTGACAGAAAGTACCGACTGGTATCGGAACCTTCCCTGGTACCGTACTTGTCCCGAATGGTACTGGAACCAAGGAAAGAGGTACAAGTACCGGTCCAAAAATTAAGAACCGAGACTAGGGAGGTACAGGTACTCGGCCTCGGAAGGAACCGAGTCGAACCGTACCGTGTGTTTTAGAGCATTGATCGGTCGAACTCGCATGCGTTTCTATCTCAAGCATTTTTTTCAATATTAGTGATGAAAACTATAAGTCTTGATTTCTAATCTACTATAGCTAAGGTCTCGGACTAGGATAGAAAGTGTAGTTGAGCTCAAGAATTCCATGGCAATCATCATACAAGACGAAGGACTACTCAAGGAACCGGTGGATCTTCATCGACTAAAAGGTATGTGAAGACTTGAACTTATCTATCACTCAAAAGTCTATTTATCTCCTATCTTGAGACAAAAGTCGTTTTGCTATATAGACTTAGATTATACACATTTGCTATTTCGAGCCGAGTTTATCTCGCTTATCTATTTCTCGAAATATGTGTTGGTAAGCTTTCGCTTTAACCAAGTTCATCTTTACCTAGTGACGAAAGTCATGACAAGTTTCAATCACTTTGGAAATTGCTTACTTTGACGAAAAATAGTTTGTGAATAACAACTATAGAATATCAACGTCCTCTAAGAATGTTCCAATGATTGAAATGAGAGTTTAAATTATATAACCATTAAAGGATATAAGCATTGTTGTGGAAACACATATATGTATAAGTCCTTATTCCTTGAACCGAAGTTTGCGAACTTTGTTGATCAAGAGAACCGGCATGGTGGCGTGAGCCAAGTCCGCGAACTGGCGGAAGTTCTTGTCCCGAAAATTCTGCTGGAGTTTGTGAACTCCGTCCGGGAACTTAAGTCCGCGAACCCAGTTCGCGAACTTGAGTAGGTTATATCTAAAAACGATGTTTGTGAACTTATTCTTATATAAACTAAGGAATGCAAATTGCAAACCGTGTCTATATAGTTCATGAACCGATTCTAGTGAATAAAATCGTTTTTGCTTCGATTGTGTCTTGTGTAGTTACATAAGATTTCCTTACAATTGAACAACTCTCTAACTAGCTCATTTAAGTCACTTGAACTAGTTATGGTGAAGAAGAATATGGTTGATATGAAAGTGATCATTGATAGACGCATTTATGTGTCTATTTGTTCTCATTTACATGTATTGTTAGTGCTCGTTTTTATGCTTATTTGGTTATTTTGCGCTTTTGTAGGTGTTTTTGGAGAAATAAGATTTTGCGGCGAAATGGGCTCGAAAAGTGGTATTTACACCCCGAGAGGAACTACCAGAAGCACCCTAGAAGTATGTTGGAGACACCCCAGAAATACCCCGGAGGAACCCCGAAAAAGTGCGGAAAACATCCTAGAAGAATTGCTAAATGCACCCCTAAGTTTGATAAGGGGCACCCCATTTCAGGGCATGTACTAAAGGGACTCTCGAAATGGATAAGGGGAGGTCATCTTCATAATTCAAATACAATTTTTTGGCGGGAAACTGGCAGCAGCGAGGAGCAATTTTTGTGTGAGAATCTTTGGGCAGTTTTAAAGAGATTCAATTGTGGAATTCGATTGGGATGGACTTACTAGAGCAAAACAGGGTTTGTGTGTGCGTTTGGGTCGAACATATTGGGCTAGAATGGCCGGGAGAAGTGAATCAAAGTTCAACAGGGATACGTATTCTTTCTGTTTATTTTCAAAGATTTTGTGAAGAATTTTGGGAGAGTTTTACGCTGGATAAAGATGTACCTAGTCTTGTTCAAGTCAGAGGAGAAGTTTGGAGAGTTATAATAGGCCAGAAGACGCGTACAGAGAGGATTGAAGTGAGATTTTCTCTCAACATCACGGGAGAAGAAAACAGAAATATTCTCGAATTTACTCGATATTTTTGGAGGCTGTTAGCTATAAAAGGTTTGGGTCGAGTCATGAAGAGGTTAGAAAACCTTAGGAGAGAGTTTAGAGTCGAGAAGAGCCGAGGAGAAGCGATTACAGAGAAGACAGTGCTGCTGCTGCTGCTACCATTGAAGAGCTTCAAGAACACGAAGAACAGACTCACATAGTCAGTCGTTCTTTAGCAATCTTAAATAACAATACCAGTGTCGTTCTTTTACAACAGTAAAGGCTTATCGTTTACAGCAGTCTTCAATAGCAGTTACCCCTTTGTAACAGTGACGCTGTAACACCTCTACAGCGTTGCTAAGTCCTGTTTCATCTTATATACATCAATAAAAACACCTATTTTAGCCATGAATTTATCTTGTGAGTATGTTTTTGGGATGAGGAGCTAAACCCATTAGCCGAGGCAACGGAGGAATCCATTGTCCCAGATTAATTGGTATAATTCTATTTTTATTATTTATTTGCAATATTTTTTATATGATTATTTGCATGGAATTGAAATAGATAAATTGATTTTTATTGAGTAGTTGTGAATTATTTTGATGAAGCATGCTGGGTTTTTTAAAACTTTTGATGTTTCATACTCTGTGATTACAATTATTACTTCAAAAATTTATTGTAGGCAAATATTAGAATCACTTGAAAAGGAAAAAATTGCATGAATATTGAATAGAATTTATCATTTAATGGGACAATGGTGGAATCCAGAATCTTGGTGTTTTTCTCTATAACTTTGAACAACTTTATTTAATTGTCTAGTTTAATTTAAATCTAAAAATTGTTTTCTTCACAAGTCTGAAAAGAACCTTTTTACCACTATTACTACAACCATTTTGAAAAACCATCAAATTTTTGGCGTCGCCGACGCGGATTTGTGTTTAGGTAGCATTTTTAGATTTTTTTTTTTAATTATTTTCATTTGTTCCTTTTTACGTGTCTTTTGTCTTTGATTTACAGGTTCGAAGTGGAACACTAAGGACTTGGAAAAAAAAAAAGCTTAAAGCGAAAAGAGAAGAAAATAAGACAAATTAATTTTTAGGATTTAATTTAATTTTTTATTTTTAGATATTTTTATTATTATTTTTAGAATTGTAGTAGGAAATATTTGTAATTTTCTTTTTCTTTTGCACTTTGAACTTTGGACTGGACATTTGGACTTTAATTTTAAACCCTACAGAAGGGTACCCTTAGATACAAACTGTGCGCAGGGAAGGACGACGATTACAATATCGTCTCGGCCCCTCGGGTTCACACATGACATAGGAGTCGTGGCCCGAGTCAACTTCAGCGGTTCATTCCCCGTCTGGTACAGGAGGTAAGTCCAATCGAAACATCCGCGAATCTCCTGCAAGCGGGTTACTGTATTCCTTAAGGTGATAATTGATTGAGGACGAACCAGACTGTTTTTATATTCCTAGTAAAGGGAAAGGCCTGGCCAAAACAAGATAAGGGTTCGGATTTCATTACCGTTCCCTTCTTGCCCGCCTTAGGAAAACAAAACCTAACGCGAACCCAAGCTTTAAAATCTGATTAGAAAGAGACCTATAGGGTATCGAGCTTGTTAGGAAAAAATTTCGAAGGATATTGGTCACCTTTTAAGCAACTTCAAAGTTCATGATGACTTCTGGGAGTTGAAACAAGCCGCCTTGTAACGCCGGTGAGGCCTTGGGTATCAAAGCTCCATTGAGCTTCCCTCGCCTCAGTTTCATCTCACATTAGCTCGGATTGATCCAGAGGGGTTGCTCAAACTGTAACGAATTCCCTTTCGAAGGATTAGAAGCTGGTCTAGAAACAATCTAAGTGGAGCCATCATGCTTTTTGTTTGCTATAAATCTTTAGGTTTTCTTTGGTGAAGTCGAGTCAGCCTGCTGTGTGTTTGTTAGAACAACCTTCCTTGTTAGGTTTTTATTCTTTTTGAATTTTTTTTAGTGTATGCCCGATTTTGTTAATAGGGCTTGGAAAAGAGATACTCTAGGTCGATTGATTAGCAAAAAACCTAGTAGTTCTTATGATTTAAGAAGGGAGCTCGAAGATTCTTCTTTTGAGAGCCCTGTTTTTGGAAACTTCAGTATTGAGAATTTATCTCTGAGTGACAAAAGTACCCTTAGTACTCCAGTTGTGCCAACGATGGCAACTTTGAAAGATTACATGTTCCCAACTAGGACCAACCGAGCTTCATGCATTAAATTTCCAGCCACTACGGATAATTTTGAGATAAAACCTAGTATTCTTCAGATGATACCTATATTCTTTGGAAAGGATGATGAGAACCCTTATTTTCATATTAGGGACTTTGAGGAAATTTGTGGGACAATTAGAATAAAAGACCTTACTGATGAAGTCTTGAAACTTAAGATGTTTCCCTTTTCCTTGAGAGATAAAGCCAAGACCTGGCTGAACAAACTACCATCTGAATCCATTGAAACATGGCAAGAACTTATTGCTGCTTTCTATATGAAATTCTACCCTAAGCATAAAACTGTAACTGTTAGACAGAAAATTAGTGCTAGTGTGCAACAAGAGGGAGAGTCTCTTTATAGGTTTTTAGAGAGATTCAATGATCTCCTATCTCAGTGTCCTCACCATGGATTTGATAAGATGAAACTCGTACAGTTTATTTATGATGGTTTAGATTATTCGACCAAAACCATGGTTGAGTCTATGTGCGCTGGTGAGTTCACTAGTAAAAATGTTGATGCTGCTTTTACCTTCTTAGAAGTTATCGCTGAAAAATCCCAACAGTGGGAATCTTGTGTTGAACCCCCTAAAAGACTCTTGGTCAATAGAAGTAGCACCGATGTGGTAGATACAAGCTTTGGGACAGATGTTAAGTTTGCTGCCTTGTCTAGAAGGTTAGAAGCTTTGGAATTGAATCAGTCTAAACATAGGTCTCTTGTTGAACCTGATGATAGGAATAGAGCCTCTCAAGTCTCTAGTTGTGGAATATAACCCAATAATTATTTTTGGGAAGGTCAGGTTAGTGAGGAGCAAGCTCATGCTATCTATAACAACTCTAGGTATGAAAATCGTCAGAAGTTTGACCCGTACTCAGAAACCTACAACCCTGGTTGGAGAAACCATCCCAGTTTATCTTGGTATAAGGGCCAGAGTCAAGGCCAGTCTAGCAATTCTCAGCCTCCCCCAGGATTTGGTTTTAAGAACTCTTCAGGTCAAACCCAGTTTCAGAACACTTCCGAGAAAAAGATCTCTACCTTAGAGGAAGCTATCACTATGTTAGTAAGTAACCATGACATGCTATCAAAGAACCACATGAGCTTTCAACAAGAAACTAGGCAGGAATTGAAGAATACTTCCCAGAGTCTTGCCAAGTTAGAACTTCAAGTAGGACAAATATCTAAGTTTATAAGTGAGAGAGAAGATGGAAGGTTCCCTAGTCATACCGATCCTAACCCCAAAGGAGAGAAATCGTACAATCATGTGAATTCTGTTACAACCCTTAGGATTGGAAAGAAAGTTGACAACAAGGTTGCCATGCCTGATAGTGAACATGCTGTAGTTCACCCTGCTGAGCCAGAGAATGAAGAGACTGATAGAGTCTCTAAAGAGACAAATGAGGGTCCTGTTGAGCCCGGCTTTGTTCCCAGAGCCCCATTCCCACAGCTGCTAGTTCCGACTAAGAGGGAGTCCAACTTTAATGATATATTGGAGGTTTTTAAGAAGATTAATATCAACCTTCCATTATTAGATGCAATTAGGCAGATTCTCTCTTATGCCAAGTTCCTTAAGGACTTTTGTACGCGAAAGCGTAAGCTCAGTGTTCAGAAGAAAGCCTTCATAGCTAGTCATGTGAGTTCTATTATTCAGAATACCACTACTCCTAAGTATAAAGACCCAGGGTCCCCTACCATTGCTTGTATAATAGGTAAGTACCGTGTTGAGAAAGCTTTGCTTGACTTAGGAGCCAGTGTGAATTTACTTCCATATCATGTGTACCTTAAGCTAGGACTTGGTGAGATGAAACCTACCCAGATGACACTTCAGTTAGCTGATAGGTCCGTTAAAATTCCTCGTGGTGTGATCGAGGATGTTATCATAGAGGTTGACAAGTTTATTTATCCAGTGGATTTTGTTATCCTAGATACCCAACATGTTCCTAACCCAGAGAACCAGATACCAGTGATTTTAGGTCGCCCATTTTTAGCTACATCCAATGCGATCATTAATTGTCGAAATGGTATAATGAATTTGTCTTTTGGTAATATGACTATTGAGCTGAACATTTTTAATATTAGTAAGCTACCCTCCGAGCTATATGAATCGAGCGTAGAAGAGGTAAACATGATAGGAACCTTAGTTCAGGAGTCATTACCAAACATCGTATCGAAAGATCCGTTAGAGAGTTGTCTATCCCATTTTAGCCTGGATTTCGACGATGGTAGTAATATTGAACAAGTAAATGCTCTGTTAGATTCCATTCCTGTGTTAGATATTGATATATGAAAATATAGGTTTGAACCATTACTAGCTTCCGAGTCTACCTTAATACCTTGTTTAAAAGAGCCTCCTGAGTTGGAGCCTAATTATACATTTTTAGGACCACCCAAGTCTTTTCCTGTGATTGTAGCATCCGATTTGGATAGTGATCAGGAGAATAGGCCAGAGACCGTGATTCAAGAAAATAAGGAAGTTTTAGAGTGGACCATAGTAGCTATGAAGCAAGTAGAGGATGAACAACCTGATTATAACTTAGAGAAAGCAATTGACCTTTTTCAAGAACCCGATGGTCTAGAAATTAGGAACATTGTGACTAGTCTATGTAGAGGCACCCAAAATTCTAAGTTTGGGGGTAGAGAACTAGAAGAATCTCTTGAGCATTTTAAGGACTGGGAAGATCCGGAAATCCAAGCAATAATTAAAGGTTCGTCTGAGAGTAGTGAAAACCCTAAGTTTGGGGGTAGTAATGATTCTTGTGATCGTCAAGTATACCCATTGGAAGTCCCTAACTTGGGACTCAAGCCTAGTGAGGTATTCCCTGAGTCTATTCAGACTCCACAATCCGATCCTCCTGATACTGTCCAGGAGAAAATCCACATGTTAGAGACCCGTTTTTCGGATGAATCTCTTTGCCGAGACACTCATATGAAGACCAAGTGGGGACCTCAGATAAATCCAGTTTTCTTGTGAGAAACTTTAGATCAGGTTGTGCTCTATCTGCTCATTTTTCTGATCTTGAGCATTTGTCTCCTATTCGTGGCAGTTCTATTTGGTCTTATGGACCCACAATTGTTTCGACTATTGGTATACGACTTTAGAAGGTGAAAATTCTTTTAGAGGTATTTGATGTCTAGCTAATGACTATAAATTTAGCATTTACTGGGAGGCTCCCGCGTTCATGTGATACGGTAATATCCTTCCTTATTTCTTTTCCCTCCAGTGGTAATAGTTTCTCCGTGTTCATGCTTTTAATTTCATCTTTAGAACATTGAGGACAATGTTAGATTTAAGTTTGGGGGTGGGGAAGAAACACTTTTTGTCACCTTTTTGCAATAAATAAACTCCAGAACCTAGAAATTTATGCATATTAAGGATAGCACTAACCAATCTAAGTGGATGGAAGCATTTTGGTTTTAGGAGTTGAGGAACCAATCTGACTAGATGGAAACATATAAAGAGTCTATTCATAAAAGCACAGAGCTCAGGTGTTAGAAATAACATGATAGTTTCACCATATCTCGTTGAGTCCTTTTCACTTCTGTTTTTATTTTTTTCATTTTAAACTATGTTTCTCTAAGTGATTAGGTGGGGCTCACGATTCAAGTTGTTACCATTGCTAGGGTGAAATAGAGTGATTGAGATAACAAAAAAAAAATGATGAAGAAAAAAAAAGAGAAAAAAAAATGTTATGAATTTTTTTTTTTTGAAACCAGACCATTAGACCAAACGGAATAAAATTCAATAAAGTCGACCACTGGTACCCTTGTATATGCCAGTTGTGTTGACCTAGAGTTAGGATTATTGACCACTGGTTCCCTTGTATATGCCAGTGTGTTGATATTAGTCAGACCGGTAACTCAGTCATTTAGGTTAGGTTCATCTTGGCAGAGGCCTTCAGACAGATATGAGAAACACCGTTCACCTAGTCAACATCAAAACCATCTATGTTTTTCTATATCCATCTCTTGATCTATCCATGTGATTTGTTGACTCCGAATATGATGTCCATAGTGAAACTATCTTAGTAGAGCTCTGTCACTTATATGAATTTTAGTATGCTTGAGTGCAAACTCGTGTACAACAATTGGAATTTCGCGTCAGGGTACTTCCTCCAATAATCAATAAGTATGCCAACCAAGGAGGTTCTTTAGTGCTTTCCAAGGATCTGCGCAGATAGCTAGGGTCTGGAGTAAAGGTTTTGTGGGTACACCTCTGGTAAACCCTCCCGAGATTAACTCGGTCACTAGGGACACCTAGTGAGTTAGGATTTTATTTTGTAGTTTTGATTTGCTCGGGACTAGCAAATAATAAATTTGGGGGTATTTGATAGACACATTTATGTGTCTATTTGTTCTCATTTACATGTATTGTTAGTGCTCGTTTTTGTACTTACTTGGTTATTTTGCGCTTTTGTAGGTGTTTTTGGAGAAATAAACTTTTCGGCGAAATGGGCTCGAAAAGTGGTATTTACACCCCGAGAGGAACTACAAGAAGCACCCCAGAAGTATGTTGGAGACACCCCAGAAATACCCCGGAGGAACCCCGAAAAAGTGCGGAAAACATCCTAGAAGAATTGCTAAATGCACCCCTAAGTTGGATAAGGGGCACCCTATTTCAGGACATGTAATAAAGGGACTCTCGAAATGGATAAGGGGAGGTCATCTTCATAATTCAAATACAATTTTTGGCGGGAAACTGGCAGCAGTGAGGAGCAATTTTTGTGTGAGAATCTTTGGGCAGTTTTAAAGAGATTCAATTGTGGAATTCGATTGGGCTGGACTTACTAGAGCAAAACAGGGTTTGTGTGTGCGTTTGGGTCGAACATATTGGGCTAGAATGGCCGGGAGAAGTGAATCAAAGTTCAACAGGGATACTATTCTTTCTGTTTATTTTCAAAGATTTTGTGAAGAATTTTGGGAGAGTTTTACGCTGGATAAAGATGTACCTAGTCTTGTTCAAGTCAGAGGAGAAGTTTGGAGAGTTAGAATAGGCCAGAAGACGCGTACAGAGATGATTGAAGTGAGATTTTCTCTCAACATCACGGGAGAAGAAAACAGAAATATTCTCGAATTTACTCGAGATTTTTGGAGGCTGTTAGCTATAAAAGGTTTGGGTCGAGTCATAAAGAGGTTAGAAAACCTTAGGAGAGAGTTTAGAGTCGATAAGAGCCGAGGAGAAGCGATTACAAAGAAGACAGTGCTGCTGCTGCTGCTGCCATTGAAGAGCTTCAAGAACACGAAGAACAGACTCACATAGTCAGTCGTTCTTTAGCAGTCTTAAATAACAATACCAGTGTCGTTCTTTTACAGCAGTAAAGGCTTATCGTTTACAGCAGTCTTCAATAGCACTTACCCCTTTGTAACAGTGACGCTGTAACACCTCTACAGCGTTGCTAATTCCTGTTTCATCTTATATACATCAATAAAAACACTTATTTTAGCCATGAATTTATCTTGTGAGTGTGTTTTTGGGATGAGGAGCTAAACCCATTAGCCGAGGCAACGGAGGAAGCCATTGCCCCAGATTAATTGGTATAATTTTATTTTTATTATTTATTTGCAATATTTTTTATATGATTATTTGCATGGAATTGAAATAGATAATTTGATTTTTATTGAGTAGTTGTGAATTATTTTGATGAAGCATGCTGGGTTTTTTAAAACTTTTGATGTTTCATACTCTGTGATTACAATTATTACTTCAAAAATTTATTATAGGCAAATATTAGAATCACTTGAAAAGGAAAAAATTGCATGAATATTGAATAGAATTTATCATTTAATGGGACAATGGTGGAATCCAGAGTCTTGGTGTTTTTCTCTATAACTTTGAACAACTTTATTTAATTGTCTAGTTTAATTTAAATCTAAAAGTTGTTTTCTTCACAAGTCTGAAAAGAACCTTTTTACCACTATTACTACAACCATTTTGAAAAACCATCAATCATATGGTAACCATTTGGTTGACTATTGTTGAACCAACAAATGTACAAGTTTGGGTACGGTTACACAAGCCTAGAAACATGCATTTCATTTGTGTGTAACAAGGTAGTTTTCGATCTAACGGTTGAAAGATATTAGCTTGAATCTAATCAGGTTTTCATCTAACGGTGAATATTGAATGCTTTGTTAGCAAGCTACCATTGATTGCAAACCATGATTTGAAAGACTATATAAGGGAGAGATATAGCAACTGGGAAACCTAATCCCTACACCTTCTGTGTGATACTAGTTGTGCTAAGCTAGAGTCAATTCTCCTTTAACCTTTGGTTTCTTCTTCTAAACCAGGTTAAACGACTTAAAGAATTCATTGGAATTGTGAAGACAGACCGATACTACTTTCTCGTAGTTGTGTGATATGATCTTGTTGTTTACATCGTACGAGTACAATTGTGATAATTGGCTTGAGATTGATATCTCCGATAGGCAAGATATAAAAGAAATCACAAACACTTTGTCTCATCGTTTGTGATTCCACAATATCTTTTTTCGCTGCGTCGATTAGGATTATTGTGAGGTGATCGATAATACTAGGCTGTTCTTCGGGAATATAAGTCCAGTTTATCAATTGGTTCCTGTTCACCTTGATTTATCAAAAGACGGAACAAAACTCGTAGGTATATTCGCGGGAGACGGATTTATCTATTACCGTATACTTTTCTGTGTGATACAAATTTGTTTATTAAAGTCTTCGACTTTGGGTCGTAGCAACTCTTAGTTGTGGGTGAGATCAGCTAAGGGAATCAAGTACGTAGCATCCTGCTGGGATCAGAGACGTAGGAGCATAACTGTACCTTGGATCAGTGTGAGATTGATTGGGGTTCAACTACAGTCCAGACCGAAGTTAATTTGGAGTAGGCTAGTGTTTGTAGCGGCTTAATACAGTGTGTGTTCAATCTGGACTAGGTCCCGAGGTTTTTCTGCATTTGCGGTTTCTTCGTTAACAAAATTCTGGTGTATGTGTTATTTCTTTTCCGCATTATATTTTGTTATATAATTGAAATATCACAGGTTATGCGTTGTTCAATCAATTAGAATATCCGACCTTTTGGTTGTTGATTTAAATTGATTGACACTTGGATATTGGTCTTTGGTACCATCCAAGTTATCTCTCTAGTATTTGATAAAGACTCGCAGATTTCTATTTGCTTGAGTATATATTAAATCGAGAGATTGAGATATAAACTCTTTGATATACTTTTATCTAGATTGAGTCTGACTGTCTAGTTGATTCTTTAGAAAGTATATTGGAGTTTGTCCATACAAATTGCTAAGCAAAATATTGGGTATGGTTGTTGTACCCCTACTTTTTCAATTGGTATCAGAGCAGGCAAACACGTTTAAGACCTTGCAAGTCTGTGTTTGTAGCGATCTGACTCTATGGACAAGAGTACTATCTCTGATAAATGCGTCACCAGAAATAAAAGTTTTGTCTCATCTAATTCTATTAAAGAGAAAGACTCTTCAGTCTCGAATATAGATGAACCATGTGTTCCAACAAGACAGACAGGCTCCGACATGAGTATTTCCGATTACCCTTCAAAAGAGTCTATCTCTCTAAATGAACGGGAAACAGCTGAAGAGAGTGTCTTGATTCTAAATCTTGCTAGAATCCAAGCTGATAGATTTAATCGGTTAAACACCATGTCGATGTTCTGCTTGGTGTAATAAGAGACTGCGAATTCAAAGAAAATACTGAAGATCATTCTTCACGTATGACTCTTGAGGCTAGCCTCAAAAAGGATGCTTTGGAAATTGAACATTGCTTGAGTAAACTCTCTATTCAAGGATGCTCTAAGCAGTCTAATATACCAAGCACTTCTGCTACGCCTGAAAACCTTCCATCTCCAGAAGTAAAATTGGAATCTCTTCCTTTTAAAAAGAATGTGTCTGAATTTCCCGTTGATCAAGGATTTTCCACATCACATGGAAGGAAGAAATTTCCTAACAAGGTTGTTAAGACTACCGTGTATAATCACTCTTGTGATCAGAAAGTATGCCTCTTTTGCGATGCAAAAGGCTCTGCTAAACAAAAGAGAAACTCTAGGTTGAATAAAACCTCCTTGGTTCAACTTCAACACACCTTAGACTTAATTCTCAAAGGTGTAACTGACATTCGTATGTCTAAACCAGTTGGTTTTCGTACTTACCCTGTGTATGTTACCATGAAGGTCAGTTCAATGAGCTCCTCAAATGCTCTAAAGCAGAATAGGAGTCTTAATAAGAATCGTCCAAGGAAAGATCATGTCATTTCCTCTGGAAATAACATTTCCCTTAATGTGAACGAAATTCCAGAAGAAAGAAGAAAAATTGATGATATGAGAAATAACCTGATGGAGATAATTGAAGGACATAAAGGAATTGTCGACAGGTTGTCATCCTCCTCAAATCAAAATTCTTCTGGTAAGAACTCTAACTATGTCTCGTATTTTGATGACAATAAGTTTTATGATAATTTCTCACATAGAAAGGGATCTCTTTATAGATTCAGAAAGAAAAAGAGACTTTATCATAAACACAGTTCTTTTAATGAGCTCAGAGCTCATACTTGTGATAATTAATCACAAGGGATTTTTATGAGCAAGATGTGTAAAAATCAGGTATACTGAGCTATCCTCTTATCGTTTATATCTAAACTAGTGTTTGCAGACAATATTGCCTAAGAATTATTTGTGTTGTCTAGTATCGTTTCTCTCTTTATGCAATTATTTTTGCAACTTTGTGGATTTCTACACTTGTGCTCTAAAATTACTCCTATGGTAAGGAATTTATTGAGCCATTTATGAATTCTCATGTAGCAAAAGTTCTTTTGTTGTTTCATTCCTTATGGGCCATGTTGTATTCGTATGTATACACGGGTTACCATCACGAGTCAACGGTTTGCAAACCCTAAAGGTATTCTTTCCTAAGAAACCATATAAATACCAAACCTATGAGTCACATTTGCGTACTTTAGGCTATTTGGTTTATCAAGAATGCCGTCCTCTTCACAATCGTGTGGTTTTGCTAAAGGCTTTCTTGATAAAGGTATTGGTTTTGAATCCGAAGGGAGGAAGAAAAGAACCCTTGTAGATGAAAATCATCCCAATGCCTCCTGTTACTATGCATATACTCATGAGAACGTTGAGAAGGATGATATGATTTTTGCTGAAGTGGTCCATGACTTTCTTAAGTATTTTGAGGAAGCAAAACTGCAGCTCGTTGATATTCTGAAAAGTATTGATGTGTTGAAAACTGAGTTGAAAAAGGTTTCAACTGAACTTGGTCTCATAAAATCGCACATCAATGATCTTCATAAAGAGAATCTCTTCTTCAAAGATGCAATCGATGCTGCTAATCACAAGCTCAAAGACGCTAAGACTCGTGAGGATCCTGAACAGTCTATTTGACCTTAGTTCGTGTTCTGCCATGGCAATGGAGTCTGCTTTTGTTCCCTAGCTTGTCGATTTCTTCTTTGTTTGCCTAGTAAATCTTCTATTTTCTTTTTGTTAGAAGAATAACTAGTGTTTGGAATAACCATTATTGTGATTACACATAATTATGTCCAATGTTTTCATCTTCTTGTTTTTAGATTTATTGGTTTAAACTCTAAATTTGTTTGGAAGATGATTTTTGCAGTATTAATCTTTATGTTTTTACATATTGCAAATTTGTTATGGGATATGTGTGTTTACATGCGTGAACTATGATTGTCCCATACCTTGTCAAAAGTAAAGTCTTTCGTATGTCGATATGCATGTATTGATAAAAGAATGAATAGACTTTTGACAAATACAAAAGTTAAGCCTATTATGTAAATTGTTGATGGAAGATAGGTTAAAATATTTTGTTTGTAAGGATTATGTCTATTGAATGTCGTTATGCGAATAATGATGGAAAATAGAATGAATCCTTGTGTATTCCGCAGTATTGATCTTCCCTGATCCATATTTTGTGTATTACTGTGAGGCTCGGTAAAGTGTCTTATGTTGAGCATTGAACGACCAAGTTGATTATTTTTATGATTATCTATGTTGTTGTTCCGTGAGGTACTTTATGTCGAGCATATTCAACTAAATTAATCATCTTGTTTGGTTATTTAGTTGTTGCTCCGTAAGTTTTCTTATGTTGAGCATGACCAATTAAATTGATTAATTTTGTGATTAGTTTGGTTGTGTATTTCGATTAGATTAATTATGGGTTCTCTTGTGATTAATCTAATTGTATGTTTTTAAGTCTCCATAAGTTCACTTATGTTGACATTTCTCGATTAAATTAATCATGGGTTCTCTTGTGGTTAGTTTAATTGAATATTTTTGGATTCAAATTCATACTTGTATGTGATTTGTTATGTCCAAAGAAATCCTTCTTTTCTTTCGAAATTAAGGTAGCTCTTGTTGTTCTTTCGGGAATGACATTTTATGGGGGAGAGTTCTTAATTGAACTTGTGCTTAATTGCCAAATCTTTGTGGGGAGTGCGGCTGTGGAATATTATAGGGGTTATCTTGTATCTTTACAAACTCCTTGATGAATGCATTTAGCTTCGGCTTTATGATTGCATCTAAATAAGATGATATATTTTTGCTTTCTTTTGGTCAAGAAATGTCTCTTTCGGAAATTTTATTAGGATCCCGTTCTTGTACGTTTGCCAATTTTATTGACAAAAAGGGGGAGAATTAATATGTAATTCACACTACAAATACATATGGTTTTCGGATCATTATGTAAGGGGGAGTGGTTTCCATGTGAGATGGAGTATTGACTAAGGGGGAGTGATACATATCACCATAGTATTGTTGTTGAAGTTGTGATACAATTGAACTTTGACGATGTGTAATGATACTATGACACTGTATAACAATGATTGAGAACTCTTGTTTTCTCGTTGTTATAGCTATGGATTTTCAACAACGATGATGCTGAACTTACAACCTTTGGGATCATTGGAGTACTTGGAAGTGAAGAAGATTTCAAGTAATGTTGAAGATTAGGCGGATGGAATAGCAGCTACAAAAGTTAACTTATTTATTTTTTGTATTCCATATGTATTGGTGGTTTTGTCACTAAAATTGACAAAGGGGGAGATTGTTAGAGCATTGCTCGGTCGAACTCGCATGAGTTGCTATCTCAAGCATGTTTGTCAATATTAGTGATCAAAACTATAAGTCTTGATTTCTAGTCTACTATAGCTAAGGTCTCGGACTAGGATAAAAAGTGTAGTTGAGCTCAAAAACTCCATGACAATCATCATACAAGACGAAGTACTACTCAAGGTCTCGGACTAAAAGGTATGTGGAGACTTGAACTTATCTATCACCCAAAAGTCTATTTATCTCCTATCTTGAAACAAAAGTCGTTTTTCTGTATAGACTTAGATTATGCACATTTGCTATTTCGAGCCGAGTTTATCTCGCTTATCTATTTCTCGAAATATGTGTTGGTAAGCTTTCGGTTTAACCAAGTTCATCTTTACCTGGTGACGAAAGTCATGACAAGTTTCAATCACTTTGGAAATTGCTTACTTTGACGAAAAATAGTTTGTGAATAACAACTATAGAATATCAACGTCCTCTAAGAATGTTCCAATGATTGAAATGAGAGTTTATATTATATAACCATTGGAGGATATAAGCATTGTTGTGGAAACACATATATGTATAAGTCCTTATTCCTAGAACCGAAGTTTGCGAACTTTTTTGATCAAGAGAACCGGCATGGGGGCGTGAGCCAAGTCCGCGAACTGGCAGAAGTTCTTGTCCCGAGAATTTCTGCTGGAGTTCGTGAACTTCGTCCGGGAACTTAAGTCCGCGAACCCAGTCCGCGAACTTGAGTAATATCTAAAAACGATGTTTGTGAACTTATTCTTATATAAACTAAGGAATGCAAATTGCAAACCGTGGATATATAGTTCATGAACCGATTCGAGTGAATCAAATCGTTTTTGCTTCGACTGTGTCTTGTGTAGTTACATAAGATTTCATTGCAATTGAACAACTCTCTAACTAGTTCATTTGAGTCACTTGAACTAGTTATGGTGAAGAAGAATATGGTTGATATGAAAGTGATCATATGGCTAACCATTTGGTTGACTATTGTTGAACCAACAAATGTACAAGTTTGGGTACGGTTACACAATCCTAGAAATGTGCATTTCATTTGTGTGTAACAAGTTAATTTTCGATCTAACGGTTGAAAGATATTAGCTTGAATCTAATCAGGTTTTCATCTAACGGTGAATATTGAATGCTTTGTTACCAAGCTAACATTGATTGCAAACCCTGATTTGAAAGACTATATAAGGGAGAGCTCTACCAACTTGGAAACCTAATCCTCACACCTTCTGTGTGATACTAGTTGTGCTAATCTAGAGTCAATTCTCCTTTAACCTTTGGTTTCTTCTTCTAAACCAGGTTAACGACTTAAAGACTTCATTGGGATTGTGAAGCCAGACCGATACTACTTTCTCGTAGTTGTGTGATCTGATCTTGCTGTTTCTATCGTACGAGTACAATTGTAATAATTGGCTTGAGATTGATAACTCCGATAGGCAAGATATAAAAGAAATCACAAACACTTCGTCTCATCGTTTGTGATTCCACAATATCTTTTTTCGCTGCGTCGATTTGGATTATCGTGAGGTGATTGATAATACTAGGTTGTTCTTCGGGAATATGAGTCCGGTTTATCAATTGGTTCATGTTCACCTTGATTTATCAAAAGAAGGAACAAAACTCGTAGGTATATTCGTGGGAGACGGATTTGTCTATTATCATAGACTTTTCTGTGTGATACAGATTTGTTTATTAAAGTCTTCGACTTTGGGTCATAGCAACTCTTAGTTGTGGGTGAGACCAGCTAAGGGATTCAAGTACGTAGCATCCTGCTGGGATCAGAGACTAGGAGCATAACTGTACCTTGGATCAGTGTGAGATTGATTGGGGTTCAACTACAGTCCAGACCGAAGTTAATTTGGAGTAGGCTAGTGTCTGTAGCGGCTTAATACAGTGTGTGTTCAATCCGGACTAGGTCCCGGGGTTTTTCTGCATTTGCGGTTTCCTCATTAACAGCTATTGTCGTCTTCTAGAAGTGGGTTCATGCAGTTTTATTGGTGGAACAAAAAGATGGTGTTTTCAGCTGTGGTTCAAGGGAGTAATGCTGTCGAGGAGTAACGGAAGAGTTCGGTTAAATGGCAGTGAACAAAAAAGAAGTTCGTAATGGTGTTGATGTTATACGATGGATGCAGCTGATACGGAAACTCTGAGAAGAAGTCACAGGAAACATGGACTGAAAATAAGCTGTCAGTTCCGCAGGACTGACAAGCCAATAACCTGAAATGGGCTGGGCTTCTGCCATGCGCAAGCAGCCTTGGACCTGACTTCTTTATTGGGGATTTTGACGATTTTGATGTGACTATCCTTGGCCATGTGCTAGGGATTTTTCGTGATATTTGGCAGCCACTTTGCACGGGGTTTGATGCACGGGACACAATCTTAAAGAGATGCACTTTCCTATTTTAGCTAGGTTTTCTAGTTTTTTCAAGAAGAGGTTACAAAACTCTATATATAAGGAAGCCTAGATACAATTTGATATCTTCTTTTCACCGTTTTTCTCCCCCTTAGGGGGGAGAACTATCTCTTTTCTATATTCTTTTTATTGTAAGGATGAATTCAAAGTTCTAATTGTGAAGCTCAATTATTTACAAGTTTGTTTCAAGTTTTAAAGTTAATCATTGTGGATTGTATTTACTATATCAAAGGTTTATGATTGATTCTTAGATTGGTTCGGGTGGCCAACTAGATTAGTCTATTAATCATTATAATGCTAGTAGAGAGTTGAGTCGATCTGTAATTATCGCTTATCTCCTACACAAGTAGAAATCGCAATATCTTGCGGAGGGATTTTGTGGAGCAATTGCGAGTAAAGACAACACCAGTAAGTGGACCGAGCGTACCGAGTTTAACTGCTTGGATCAAACCTAAATTCATAAATCTTAATGCGTTCGGGGAATTACATCTTATAAGCGAACCTCAAGGTGGTTCTTTTGAATAGAATCCGGTAGTCGAGCGCTTCCGTATCCGGTGATACAAGGAGTTTTGGGGATAGCTAAGCGTACCTGCTTTCCTACGGTTGGTGACAATTGATTCTAACAAGAGATAAACGGGTACAATGTTGAGTTAACGGTTAGTAACGGCGAAGGATTTCTTCATCATCTTTTTCTTATTATCCTTTTTATCCTTCTTTTATATTTTCGCTGATTTAGATAACATATCAATTGCATTACTCCTCGTGGGAACGATCCTTACTACCACTATATTATTATTTAATTAGTGAGAAATATCTTATTATTTTGTTGAGTAAACGACGATCACCATTAGTGAATCAAATGCTGGTTAGTTGTATAGATATAAAACATATAGCATTGGTTACAATAACCTGGCACGAATTAAACAATGTCATATACAACATAAGATGCTATTTAAGTTAACTAATTCTTTTGCCGCTAGAATTATATAGGGCATTCAGCTACCTTCCCGCGGGTGAACTTATCTATGTAAATTGAGGCAGGTGACGCTAGTGCAAAGGTAAAATAGATTAGCAATTAATTCATTTTTAGAAACTTGGTTTTGATAATCAAAAGACAATCTCTATCCTTACGGTGTCTAAGGGAGAAGCAACCAACCCGGTATATACACCCCCGCCTATATATCTTTTAAAAAGTTCTCTTATACAATGTAGACTATGTCTTAAACTTTTGCTTTGCTCCGCCACGAATTTCCCCAGGATGTAAATATTATTATTGAAAGGGGGGGGTCTAGCAACTACACCCAATAATTCGTTTGGCAATCTGAATGAACTAACTCCAATATACTTTCAAGAGAATCAACTAGACAGTCAGACTCAATATTAAGAAAAGTATATCTAAGAGTTATATCTCAATTTCTCAATTCAATCTGCAATCAAACAAATAGGAATTTGCGAGCCCAATTTAATATAAGAAATAACTTGGACGATATCAAAAACCAATATCCAAGTGTCAACCAATTTAATCAATAACCGAAAGGTCGGATTCACAATTGATTGAACTCACGCACAACCTGTGATATTTCAATTATATAAACAAATATAATGCGGAAAAGAAATAACACAGACACCAGAAATTTAGTTAACGAGGAAACCGCAAATGCAGAAAACCCCCGGGACCTAGTCCATATTGAATAACATTGTATTAAGCCGCTACAGACACTAGCCTACTGCAAACTAACTTCGGACTGGACTATAGTTGAACCCCAATCAGTCTCCCACCGATCCAAGGTACAGTTGTACTCCTACGCCTCTGATCCCAGCAGGATACTGCGCACTAGATTCCCTTGGCTGATCTCACCCACAACCAAGAGTTGCTGCAACCCAAAATCACAGACTTGATAATAAACAGATCTACTTCACACAGAAAAGTCTATCAAAGGATAAACCTGTCTCCCATAGATAAACCCTAGGTTTTGTTCCGTCTTTTGATATAAAATCAAGGTGAACAGGAACCAATTGATAATCCGGTCTTATATTACCGAAGAACATCCTAGATTAATCAATCACCTCTCTACAATCCTTCCTGACTACACAAGCGGATTGTCGAGGAATCATAAACAGTGAGACGAAGATGTTTGTGACTTCTTTATCTTTCCTATCGGAGAACTCTCACGATCTCAAGCTAATCAATCGATTGTACTCGTACGATAGAAGATGCAAGATCAGATCCCACAACTACGATAAAGTAGTATCGGTCTGGCTTCACAATCCAAATGAAGTCTTTAAGTCGTTAACCTGATTTTAGAGAAGAAAATCAAAGGTTAATGGAGATCGCCTCTAGCGGGCGCACTAGTAGCACACAGAGTGTGGGGATTAGTTTTGAACAATGCTATATGTCTCCTTTATATATCCTTCAAATCAGGGTTTTGCCTTAGTTACAAAGCAATCCTTATTCACCGTTAGATAAAAACCTGATTCAGGTTCAAGCTAATATTTCTTAACTGTTAGATCGAAAACTTAGCTTGTCACACACACTTGGGTAGACGTTTACTGGGTTCGTGAAAACCATGCCCAAACGTGTACGTGTATGTTGGTTCAACATAGTAACCCAAAAGGTTAACTATATGAGCATTTCATATTAACCTTGTTATTCTTCACCATAACTAGTTCAATTGACTCAAATGAACTAGTTAAAGAGTTTTTCAATTGCTACGAGATCTTATGTAACTACAAAAATACACAATTGAAACAAAGATGATTCGATTCGATTGAATCATCTCATGAACATTGTATCCACAGTTTGCATAAAGCATTCCTTAGTAATTTAATGTTTCATGTTCAGAGCACATCTTTAGATCATAACCTCTTAAGTTCACAAACAAGTTCGCGGACTTAAGTTAATCGGTTCAGTTTTCCAAACTCAGCAGAAATTCTCGGAAAGAGAACTTCCGCCAGTTCGCGGACTGGGTTCGCAGACTGAGTTCGCGGACTTAGCACACAAACGATTTTTGGAAAATCCAGCAGAAATTCTCGGTCGAGAACTTCCGACAGTTCGCGGAATTGGCAAGCCAATTCCACAATCCTCCCGATTTCTCTTGATCAACAAAGTTCGAAAACTTCAGCTCAAGGAATACATGGTTATGTAATCTAAACTCTCATTTCAATCATTGAGACATTCCCAGAGGACTCTATGTAGCCGTTATTCACATACCGATTCACGTCAGAGCAATTCTCAAAGTGATTGAAACTTTTCATGACTTTCTTCACTAGGTGAAGATAAACTTGATCAAAGCGAAACGCTTTACCAACACACGATTTCGAGATAAAAGATAAGCAATGAATGCTCAGCTCGAAATGTCAAATGTATATGATCTAGTCTATATAGCATACGACTTTTATCTCATAAGAAGTAGGAGATAGAAGAAATAGACTTTTGAGTGATAGATAAGTTCAAGTCTCCACATACCTTTTTGTTGATGAAGTTCCACGGTTCCTTGTATGGATCTTCGTCGTTGTATGATCAATCGCCATGAAGTCCTTGAGCTCAACTACACTTTTCTATCCTAGTCTGAGACTTAGCTATGTAGGCTAGAAATCAAGACTTATAGTTTTGATCACTAACATTGACAAACATGCTTGAGATAGCAACGCATGCGAGGTTGAACGAGCTATGCTCTAACGGGTAATCTCAACTCTACATTTCAATCATTGAAACATTCTTCTATAATATTATAATAGTCGTTAGACAAAAAGAATCGACTATCGTCATCAAACCTATTTTCAAGATTGAAACGTCATCGTGACTTTCGTCACGGGTAATGATGAAAATGTTTAAAGCAAAATCTTACCGGCACATATTTCGAGAAAAAGATAGGCGAGTAAACTCTGCTCGAAATAGAAAATGTGTATGTATGAAAATTATCATACTTATACGAATTTTGTCTCAAAAGTAGGAGATAGAGTAGATAGACTTTTAAGTGACAGATGAGTTCAAGTCTCCACATACCTTTTGGTCGGATGAAGTTCCACTGGTTCCTTGAGTAGTTCTTCGTCTTCGTAAGATAATCGCCTTGGAGTCTGGAGCTCAACTATACTTAACTATCCTAGACCAAGACTTAGTCATAAGTAAACTAGAAATCAAGACATATAGTTTTGATCACTAACATTGACAAATATGCTTGAGATAGCAACGCATGCGAGTTCGACCGAGCAATGCTCTAACAATCTCCCCCTTTGTCAATTTTAGTGACAAAACTATCAATACATATGGATTACAAAATAGATAAAAACTTTGTAGCTTCTCGTCCACATGCTTGATCTCCTTGGTGCTTCAACATTACTCGAAAACTTCGTGTTTTCCAAGTACTCCCATGAATCCATAGATGTTCAATTCAACATCATAGTTGTTGAAGTTCCGTAGCCATAACAATGAGAAAACAAAAGCTCTCGATTATTGTTATACAGTGTCATAGTATTATTACACAGCATAAAAGTTCTTATATCACAATTTCGACAACAATACTATGGTGATATGTATCACTCCCCTTTAGTCAATACTTTCGTCTCAACATGAAAACCGCTCCCCCTTACATAATGACCCGTAAAACACGTAAATCATAGTATTTGTAGTGTGAACTACATATTAATTCCCCTCCTTTTTGTCAATAAAATTGGCAAAGGTACGAAAACGGGATCCTAATGAAATTTCCACGAAGACGCTTCAACACCAAAGAAAAGTACATATCAACTTATTTAGATGCAATCATAAAGCCGAAGCTAAATGCATTCATCAAGGAGTTTATAAAGATACAAGATAACCCCTAAATAATTCCACAGCCGCACTCCCCACAAAGATATGGAAATTAAGCGCAAGTTCAATAGAACTCTCCCCAATTTTATATCATTCCCGAAAGAACAATAAGAGCGACCTTACTTTTACAAGAAAAGAAGGATTTCTTTGGACACCAAAAACCATAATGAAATGATTTTCTATATCCAAAATTCTCAATTAAACTAACCACACGTAAACCCATGATTAATTTAATCGGAATACTCAATCAAATTAAACACAAAAGTGATCAATTTAATTGAACATGCTCTACATAAGAGAACTTACAGAGCAACGACTATGTTAACCGTAAAAGAATGATTAACTCAATCGTTTTATGCTCAACACAAGAAAACCTTATGGAGCATTGCAGTATACACATAAGATATGGATCAGGGAAAGATCAATACTGCGGCATATACAAAGATTCATTATATTTTCATCACTATTTGCATAACGACTTATAATAGACATAATCTTTGTCAACAAAAGATTTTAACCTATCTTCCATCAAAATTTGACATAATAGGCTTAACTTTTGTTTGTCAAAAGTTCATCGATCTTGTATCAATACTTGCATATCGACATATAAAAGAGATAACTTTTGACATCGTATGGGACAATAATAGTTCACGGACGCAAACACACATTGCAATATATAAAATCATAAAGATTAATACTGCAAAAATCATCTTCCAAACCAAACTTTAGAATTTAAACAAATAAATCTAAAAACATGAAGATGAAAACGTTGGACATAGCTATGTGTCCTCATAATAATGGCTATTCCAAACTCTAGTTATCCTTCTTAAACAAAAACAAGAATAAAAATTCTCTTAATAAGTTTCCTAGATATAAATAGCATTTCACCTACTTTCCGAATTCTTCTCGTATTCCCTATAATCTCCAAGCTCATCTTCAATCATATCAATCCTTGATTCGAGGTTTTCAATCTTCTCTTCCAATCTTTTGGAAGATAGAATCAGTCCGTTTTTCAGAGCACTCACTTGTTCCAAAACGATATTCATGGTTAAAGAGAGCTTCTCAAACTGGGATACAGACGGATTTCATCAAAAGAACCATCACGTTTGTCGAAGCACAACTCATTATCAGATGAGTCAAAACGAATCTTCTTAGATGGAAATAAAACAATCCACACATCACTTTCTTTGCTTGAAAGACTGGATGAAGACATGATGGAAGAGAGAAATGAAATACTCAGTCTCTGAAAGAGACTTCTTAAAAAGAGAGTATTCCAAGAAGATCTTTTGACTAAAACCCTAGACCAAGGGTATGCAAGAGATAACGGTTTTAAAGAAGAAATCGTTTATGAACTCTCATCAGAAGAGACTATTAATCAAACCCAACAGACTAAGAATAGATATACAACCCTCTCAGTTGGATATGGTCTTTGTTTAAAAAAGAGGGTACAAGAACCATCTCTTACTCTTATTACAGAATAAGTTCCTTCATATCCAGACCAGGATCGGAAGGTCTCCATCCCAAAGATGTACTTTGATTTTGTTCTGCCTTTGAAAGAATAGAATTAAGCGTTTTATCCATTCTTCTCAGAACTGTTTGGAGTGTTCTGTTTGTTGATTTTAGTGGGCTATGAGTATCCTTGGAATTCTCTTATGTACTATTAATAGTACCAATGAAAGATTTCTTTTTCCTCTTTGACAAGCGTTTTTTGATAGAGGAAACAATTTCTTGATTTCTTGTGCTCAGATTTTCTGGATGATCATGTTTTTCACACAAGGTATCAATTTTTTTTGAAACAATCTTGTGGTTTTCTATATCATTCCTTTCGTTGGAAATAGAGTCAGGAGTAATTTGCTGAGAAAAAATAATCGAGTGATGGTATTTCTTATATGAATCATGACTGCAAGTTGCAATTTCTTGTCTTAGAACAACCAGTTGATCTTCCAAAAATTCAATCATTTTCATTAGACTTTCTTCCTTTGAAGTGACTGGAATGAGTGATTTGGAGAGGACTGGACTGTTTGGAAGACATGTGTAATTGTCAGCAAAGAGGTTAATGGAACTTATACAGACTTCTTCCTCTGTACAGTAGTCAAGAGTAGCCATCCAAGCCTTTGTTAACTCATTAACCTTCTCATCAGAATTTTTTGAAGTGTGAACACTTCTGTAGCACTTTAAGCAAGACTTATTTTTATAACTCTTTTGATCTTTATTATTCTCCTTATTGATTGGATTATTTTTCTTATGAGACTTTCTTTTACTCTGTATGAGTGTCTTCTTCAACTGTTGTATGAACAATGAAAGAGATGAATTAAAGCTATTTTCATTTTCTTCAATCATTTTTGAGCGGCGAGATTTCTTATCAGTTGTGGTAACAGAGTTTACTACCAATCGATGTTTCTCTCGTTGTTGTAATTCAAGATAAAAAATATTTAACTTTTCGACCAGAGTATTTCTGGAGAGAGTATCAAGGTTATTTACCTCAACGATGGCATGCTTCTTAGCATCGTATCTAGATGACATCGATCTGAGAATTTTCATCACAATGTCCTTTTCAGGAATAGTCTTACCCAATGCAAAAGATGCATTAACAATTTCAGACACTTTGTGATTAAACTCATCAAATGAATCTTCATCTGCCATACGAAGGTTTTCCCAATTGGAATTAAGGTTTTGAAGCCTAGCTTCCTTTTCACTGGTATTTCCTTCAAATACGGTTTCTAGATATCCCACGCATCTTTAGACCTAGTGCAATTTGACACATGGTGCTGAAGATTTGGGGTAATGGCATGTATGATGGCATTCAAACCGTCGGAGTTTTGCTTTGCAGCAAGTATCTCAGCAGCATCGTATTCGCCAATATTTTTTTGGAACATTAACGTTACCTACTGCAACAACGGGAGCATCATAGCCATTAACAACATATACCCATGATTGAAAATCACGCGCTTAAAGAAAAACACGCATCGCAATTTTCCACCATAAGTAATTAGAGTTATCGAAGACTGGTGGTACGTTAATAGAGATAACACCTCTGTCCATAGAGTCAGATCGCTACAAACACAGACTTGTAAGGTCTTGAACGTATTTGCCTGCTCCGATACCAATTGAAAAAGCGGGGGTACAACAACCTCACCCAATATTTCGATTAGCAATATGTATGGACTAACTCTAATATACTTTTAAGAGAATCAACTAGACAGTCGGACTCAATCTTAATAAAAAGTATATCAAGGAGTTAATATATCTATCTCTCGATTTGATCTTTACTCAAGCAAATAAAAATCTGCGAGTCTTTATCAAATACTATAGAGATAAACTTGTATGGTACCAAAGACCAATATCCAAGTGTCAATCAATGTAAATCAACAACCAAAGGTTGGATGTTCTAATTGATTGATCTCAACGCACAACCTGTGATATTTCAATTATATAACAAAATATAATGCGGAATAGAAATAACACAGACACCAGAAGTTTTGTTAATGAGGAAACCGCAAATGCAGAAAAACCCCGGGACCTAGTCCAGATTGAACACCACACTGTATTAAGACGCTACAGACGCTAGCCTACTACAAACTAACTTCGGTCTGGATTATAGTTGAACCCTAATCAATATCACACTGATTCAAGGTACAGTTGCGCTCCTTACGTCTCTGATCCCAGCAGGATACTAAGCACTTGATTACCTTAGTTGATCTCACCCACAACCAAGAGTTTCTACGACCCAAAGTCGAAGACTTCAATAAACAAATCTGTATCACACATAAAAGTCTATGATGATAGATAAATCTGTCTCCCACATATAAACCTACAAGTTTTGTTCCGTCTTTTGATAAATCAAGGTGAAAAGGAACTAATTGATAAACCGGACTTATATTCTCGAAGAACATCCTAGTATTATCAATCACCTCACAATAATCTAAATCGTATGGTAGCAAAACTAGATATTATGGAATCACAAACGATGAGACGAAGATGTTTGTGATTTCTTTTTATCTTGCCCTATCGGAGATATAATCTCAAGTCAATTATTTCAATTAAACTTGTACGATAGAAAATGGCAAGATCAGATCACTCAACTACAAGAGAAGTAGTTTTGTCTGGCTTCACAATCCCAATGAAGTCTTTAAGTCCTTAACCGACAGGGTCTCGAGAAGAAACCTACGGTTAAAGGAGAATCGACTCCAGAAAAACCAACTAGTATCACACATGAGGTGTGGAGATTAGTTTTTCCAGTTGTTAGACGTCTCCCTTATATAGTTTTCAAATCAGGGTTGCAATATTAGTTACCTTGGTAACAAAGCATTCAATATTCACCGTTAGATGAAAAACCTGATTTATCCAAGTTAATATATTTTAACCGTTAGATCGAAACTTAGCTTGTCTCAAACACAAATGAAATGTATTCATTTAGGTTTGAGTAACCGTAACTCAACGTGTACATTGGGTTGGTTCACAAACAGTTAACCAATGGTTAGCCATATGAGCACTTTCATATTAACTGTATTCATCTTTCTCATAACTAGTTCAAATGATTCATAAGAACTAGTTCAAGAGTTGTTCAATTGCTTAGGTCTTTATTCATAGACACACTTGAAACAAAATCGGTTTGATTCAATTGAATCAATTCATGAACAATATAGCCACGGCTTGCAAAGATTGCATTCCTTATTGATTTATTGTTTAAGTTCATGAAACTATCGATTTGAGAATTAATCAGCTTGGGTACGCGTACGGGTATGCGTACCTTAGCTACCAGATTTGAGTTTGGAAACTCAGCAGAAATTTTCGGTTCGAAAACTTCCGTGGGTACCCGTACGGTTATGCGTACCTAAGGTGACTGGTTTTCAGTTTGCAAACATCACAAACTACAACAAAAAAATTCGGTATGAAAATTTCCTCCAGTACGCGTACGGGAACGCGTACCTAACCTATCTCCTTCACCAATACCGCATGCACACATATGCACGCACTTGGTTTCCGGCACATGAATTTATATACTAATGTGAGAACACACTATATATGCTTATATCCATAGTTGGTATCATCTCTACATTTCAATCATTGAAACATTCTTCTATAATGTTATAATAGTCGTTAGACAAAAAGAATCGACTATCGTCATCAAATCTATTTTCAAGATTGAAACGTCATCATGACTTTCGTCACGGGTAAAGATGAAAATGGTTAAAGCAAAATCTTACCAACACATATTTTGAGAAAAAGATAGGCGAGTAAACTCGGCTCGAAATAACAAATGTGTATGTATGAAAACTATCATACTTATACGAATTTTGTCTCAAGAGTAGGAGATAGAGTAGATAGACTTTTAAGTGACAGATGAGTTCAAATCTCCACATACCTTTTGGTCGGATGAAGTTCCACCGATTCCTTGAGTAGTTCTTCGTCTTCGTAAGGTAATCGTCATGGAGTCTGGAGCTCAACTATACCTAACTATCCTAAACCGAGACATAGTCATAAGTAAACTAGAAATCAAGACATATAGTTTTGATCACTAACATTGACAAACATGCTTGAGATCGCAACGCATGCGAGTTCGACCGAGAAATGCTCTAACACAATCACCTCACAATATCTTAACTATATGGTAGTAAAACAAGTTATTGTGGAATCACAAAGAATGAGACGAAGAGCTTTGTGATTACTTTTTATACCTTATCTATCGGAGATAAATCTCGAGCAAATCTTAGAGAAGATAGTACTTAATACAATAGGACAAGTAAGATCAGAACACGCAACTACAGAGAAAATAGTTGGGTCTGGATTCAGAATCCCAATGCAGTCTTCAAGTCGTTAACCTATAATGGTTTTAGGAAAAACCTAGGTTAAAGGAGAACCAACTCTAGTCGTAACTAGTATCACACAGGAGGTGTGGGGATTAGGTTTCCCAGTTGTAAGAGTTCTCCCTTATATAGTCTTCAAATCAGGGTTTGATAACTTTGTAACAAAGCAACCAATATTCACAGTTAGATGAAACCTGATTTAAGATTCAAGCTAATGTCTTTCCACCATTAGATAGTCTTAGCTTGTTACATACAAATGAAATATACTTTCATTTAGATATGGGTAACCGTACCTAAACGTGTATATTGAGTTGGTTCAATAATAGTTAACCGAAGTTATCCATAGTTCCCGGACTTTGACAGTTAAAACCGTTCGCATACGGGTATGCATACTTGGTTCCCGGACCTGAATCATTCTTACAACAGTTTGCATACGGGTATGCATACTGTGTTATATCCGGACAATAGTTAATTGTTCTGAACTCCCAATTCAATCATTGAGACATTCTTAGAAGACGACTATAGCTGTCTCACATAAACTATTATCTTATAAGCAATCTTCAAGTGATCGATGGTCAATACGAAACATTCTGAGTCTACATCAAATGACTGTCTCACATAAATCATGTAAGATGTTACCAGGTGATTTTCACATGATCATCTTTTGACTTTCGTCAAGAATAATAATGAACGTAGTTAAAGAAAAAAAGCTTTCCAACACATATTTCGAGAAAGATATAAGCGAGTTAAACTCAGCTCGAAATATCAAATGTGTATAATGTAAAGTTTATATAGCTATACGACTTAGTCTCAATAGGAGATAAAATAAAATAGATTTCTGAGTGATAGATGAGTTCAAGTCTCCACATACCTTTTGTTGATGAAGTTCTACAAGCTCCCCTTAGTAGTTCTTCGTCTTCGATCGATGAACGCCGTGAAGGCTAAAGCTCATCTACACATTCTATCCTAATCCGAGACATAGCTATAAGTAGACTAGAAATTAAGACTTATAGTTTTGAAAACTAAACTTGACAAACAAGCTTGAGATAGCAACGGTTGCGAGTTCGACCGAGCAGTGCTCTAACAAGCTTATCTCCGCAATATCCTCATACGACATCCATCTAACAGTATGTTTGTTCCTAAGCATATGTTGGTATCTCCGTACATGCATGTTATTTACCCCTCCTCTTTTTCTTCCCCCAGTTATCGGCATTATACCTCACTACAATCGGGAAATATTCTCTGGTGTACTCTAAAAGTCTTGGTACACCAATGTCAAATTTGTATACCACAAAAGCTGAAAGTAAACATCAAACAATTAGTTACCTTCTAATTATTATTTTTAACTAATATAAAGCCAAAGGATATGTATTCTCAATTTACCTCGAGGAGGTCCCATAGACCCTCGATGCTTGACGAATCCAAGCATGCGATATCAAGAGAAATGTACAACTCGGCTAAGATAGCGGGCCCTTAATCATAATTGGGAGCTTTATCCATATCTTACAACGCCTTTAGTCATCCTACTTGATTACTAGCGCTTGAGTTGGGAAAAAAACATGAACCAAGCAACCATAAAATAAAAACCTTGGCAATTTCCGTATCCGATTCAGAGTCATCTGTTTCCGAATCATAAATGCCTCTGTGATATAATTTTTGCGTTAGAAATACCTTTGAACCGGAATTAGCAATTCCACCACTTTTTAAGTTGTAGTGCCTCGACTGGGTTGTACGGTAAAGTACGACGAAAGTTCATTTTTATATTTGTCTTCTGCCAACCAACTTTCTTGTTCAAATGGAACATCACCTCTCACACCGAAAGGTATCCCACGTAATAAATACAAATCTCATTGTATTAATCCTATAAAAACATTAAAATTGTGAATTTCATACACACATTCGTATTGATTGCATTAAAACTATTCTTTAAAATGAAACGTGTGTGTAATATACCACCAATGCTCCACCACCAATACAAACAACAATTTGGGATGTTGTTTCATCGGATCAATATGGTAGAAAGTAATCCAAGAAAATCTACCGATAAAAGGTTTAGCAAAGGAGGTGGACCTTCATAAACTTTGCTAACGTCGTACCAACCACCTCTTTGTTTTTGGGCATCGCTATCTCGCTCAACTTCTGTAGACAGATGACCTCGAGCTCTAAAAAATTCTCATCCGCAAAGCAGATTGAAATTGTCTTCTTTACCAGAGTCTGACTGCATTACTGACATAGCTTGACTGAATTTATTCGGAGGTGGTTTTCTATTTCTTTGCCGCCTATTATTTTGAGATTTAAGATATTTCTATCGAGAAATTTATAGAAGTTGAATAAAAATTAGAAGAAATTTTAGTAGAAAAAAATTCAAAAGAAAAGTGAATTTTGATGTGAGTTGAGAGTTAAATGAACATAGTATTTAGAGATGTTGAAAATGTGACCGTTTTTTGGTTGTTGGGATTTATCGCGTCTAGTTGAGACGAGTGTCGGTTCAACTTATGCCAAGACGAGTGTCGGTTCAACTTGTGCCGAGACTCATCTCAATTAGCAACGGTCAACTCTATTCCCTTTCTCCACTGCCCAAAATTGGATTTACCCATCCTCCTGATCCGCCAAATCTCATCGATGCCAACTGATTTTTCCGTATTGTTTGTAGCAATCTTGTAGAGAATTGTAGTCCCCGAACATGATTCCTTTTCTGTCATCCCAATTACGAAACACGCAACGGAGGAATTACTGATTCCGTGGATTAAATCGTCCATGTTGAACCACAATGGAGTGGTGGTGGAACAAGTCTAACCCGGTTAGCATGCTACGTGTCACACTGCAGTGCATATCATGATCTGATACAGAAGCCTAGTTAGTAAGTTCGCGAACGTTTGCAACTCCGAACCCAAGTCGCGTATTATGTGGCATTCCCGGATTATTCGCGAATCGTTCACGAATTTTACGTATCCCGAATGATACGTCCGCTTAATTTGCCATAAATTCTTTAGCTTTTACGTTTTCAAAGACCCTACTTTCTGGACTTTACTGCCTCCCGAGCATACACGACCCAATATTAGACGTGTTGTAATTTTTATGAAACAAAAATGACTGAAGAGATTTGAAGGTGAAGGTGAGAGAGATACCAAACTCACTAACCAAGCATCTAAACCACCATATGACGTCCTCTTGGATGACTAATGTTGTATATATAATTAATATCATCATATTAAGTTTATTTTTTCTTTAAATAACTCACACATATGCATAAAATTGGTCTATGACCTTATAAATACAAATTATTTGTTATATATAGATACCGAATTTTCAAAGCCGAACTCACATTTATAAATCGAATTATACATGTATGTATGCCGTTCCGAATTACTGACGAATCACGTCCCGTTGACCGAATTTTGGACCGAGTCTGGATTTTACAAAACTATATAATACTCGTACGTTTACCGTTCCGTACGTTTGTCGAATCCCGAATTGCTAACTAGGTACAGAAGTGAGAAGGAGAAACAAGAAGAAGTTGAGGTGTTGGCACAGGACACCCAGTGAACATACAAAATAAATAATGAACAGAAATGCATCAAAACAAAGTCACAGTAAAAAGATTCTAGTATCTTCTTTTTAAAAATAAATTAATTAATGGTGGGTTTGTTTGCAGAATTTACCGTTTCCAGGAATTTAATCCCACGTGATTATAAATTCTGGGAATCATGTAAATTCCTTGTGTGTTTGTTAACTCAATATAAATTCCTAGGATTTATAGAGTTTTCTTGTATTAAAGTCTTTGTACCGTTTGGCATTACCCTCAAATTTTAAAATTGTATATATATGGGATTTAGAGTTAAAAAAAAGTGGGTCCATAAATTCCTTGATAAGTTTTCCAACAAATCTTAGGAGGAGGGTCGGACTCCATGTGGAGCATTTGCTGGAAAACTGAATCCCGTAGAAAACGTGATTCCAAGAATTCGGGCAACCAAACATACATAGGGAAACATAATTCTACTAAATTCCCTGGACCCTTGAATTTCACCTTTAAAATTCTACATCCAAACCCACCGTAAATAAGTTATTTTACTCTCATAAATGTAAAACCAACTGATCTTCACACTAACTAGTACTAGTACTGTTGGTAGATCATCTTTCATTTCTAGGGTTTCAAAATCGGGATTTCTCAAGAAGAGGAAGAAAAAGCTCTGGAACATTAATTCAATCAATTACTTACACAGCTCAGTTGATTCAGGCTTGTTCATTCCTGCTACTACTACTCTGAATCCAATCTCCAGGTTAGTTTCGTTGTTATAATAATTTCTGATGATCTAACATTTGGGAATGTGTGTTTGGTTATGGCCATGCTTGTGAATCTTCTGATCTCGGTACTATCTATTTGTGTTTGCTTCTAATTTTCGTAAAACTTAAAATTAACAGGGAATACAAATTTGGCATGCAGAGGGAAGAGGTGTGAACGATTTGTGTGCAAGATGTCTGAATACCGAGCAAAGACAGTTAGTGATGATGTTTCTTCAGGAAAAATGGGTTATCAACCAATTATGGAGGAAGGGGTTTTTCGATTTGATTGTTCTGGAAATGATAGGAGTGCAGCACATCCAAGTCTTTCTTTTACTAATCCCAAAGTTAGAGACACGCCGCTCATGGTTCACATTGTGCCTATATATGTCCCTAATTTTGAATGCGTGGATGGTCAACAAATTATTAGCATAGAGGTAAGCAATGCTGTTTTATCACGAGTTCTTGATGCGCCTCTCTATTCTGCTATGTTTATTTAACTAGTGCATGTTTCAAATGATTTAGACTAACTGGTGGTCCTTTTTTGCTTTGCTTTAGCTTCCAACTGGAACCTCTTTGTATGGAACCGGAGAAGTTAGTGGGTAGCTTGAACGCACGGGAAAGAGAGTAAGTTAAATATCCTTCTTATTACAATCATTTGAACTGTCAGTATTCTTTTTGAGATTGTAAGCATTTAAGAGTTACAGGTTTTTACTTGGAATACGGATGCATGGGGTTATGGTTCCGGAACAACATCCTTGCATCAGTCACATCCTTGGGTGCTAGCCGTTCTCCCAAATGGAGAGGCACTGGGGGTCCTTGCGGACGCAACACAACACTGCGAGGTCTATTATTTCCTTTTATGTCTGAGATTGTCGTTACATGTTTCTGTAGGGCCTCATGATCTAACATACATATAAACAGATAGACTTGCGGAAGGATTCAACGATAAAAATTAAAGCTCTAGCTCCTTATCCTGTCATTACATTTGGTCCATTTGCTTCTCCAACTGCAGTCCTCCAAACTTTGTCTCACGCAATTGGTTATTTCTTCAAAACCCATTTAAAATAATATCGTTTACATTCCAGAGCTTTTTTTTGGATGCGTTCATTTTTATGTGTTTGTACCTTTCTATCATTTATGTGAATACTATGTTTCTGTTCAACTCTGTCTTCTTCTTTTGTTTGATTCCTAAACAGATGAATCCATCTTCATGCAGGAACTATATTTATGCCTCCAAAATGGTCCTTAGGATACCACCAATGTCGTTGGAGCTACGACTCTGATTCAAGGGTTCTTGAAGTAAGTGCTTAGAATCTGTTGAGAATTGATGCGTTTCTTTTCAACAAAATTTTGGAGCTACGACTCTGATTCTTATTTTCTATTAACTTGTAATGGTGAAGGCATTTTGTCAAACATAAGTCTAGTGATACTAATATAGAATTATTATCTAATTTCCTTTTTCTTCTATGAAATCTTTGGCTAATGTTAATACTAACAATGTTCTCAGGAGCGTTTCTCTCAACCAAAAGCGCTGGTGAACGACCTTCATCATAATGGATTCAAAGCAATCTGGATGCTTGACCCAGGGATCAAACGCGAAGAGGGTTATTTTGTTTATGACAGTGGTTCTGTAAATGATGTTTGGGTCCAGAAAGCAGATGGGCAACCTTTTGTCGGTAAGCCCTTGAAGCGCTTTCCTTGTACCTTATTTGAGCATTCTGAGCATAAGTTCTTTCTGGCTCTTTCTTAGGGGAGGTGTGGCCTGGACCATGCGTCTTTCCTGATTGTACACAGGAGAAAACACGCTTGTGGTGGGCCGGATTAGTCAAAGACTTTGTTGCAAATGGTGTTGATGGAATATGGAATGACATGAATGAACCTGCTGTATTCAAGGTAAGGATCCTAGATCATGATCAATAACTTGCCATTTTTTCTATTGGTTTTGAGTTCAAGCTGTTTTTCTTGCAATCTGCAGACCGTTACGAAGACAATGCCTGAGAGCAACATCCATAGAGGAGATGCTGAAGTTGGCGGGCATCAAAATCATTCGCATTATCACAATGTAGTTACTTATTTTGCTCTAGTTATGAAGCTTCTATTATATGCTTATTTCCTTTCTGAACCAATTTTATATAAGCCTGGGTACTGAAATCTACAGTATTATATATAAGTCTTGGATGGAGGTGGTATCGATTTTATAACAAAGTCTGAACATTAATCTTTCACATTGCTTGCACTTTTAGGTTTATGGTATGCTGATGGCGAGATCCACATTTGAGGGAATGAAACTGGGAAATGAGAAAAAGCGTCCGTTCGTTCTTACTAGAGCTGGCTTTATAGGTAGCCAAAGGTATGCTGCAACTTGGACTGGGGATAACCTGGCCAATTGGGAGCACCTCCATATGAGTGTATCTATGGTACTTCAATTGGTAAGATCTTATTCTTAGTCTGACAGCGAAAGTTTGAAGGATTTATGCTGCATGGCCCTGCTCGATAATTGAACAGGATGTCAGTGAGGTTTGAGTTAGTCTTTATATTGTTAAAGACTGGATTTCTTATTGTCAGAGTCTTAGTGGTCAGCCACTATCAGGTCCTGATATTGGTGGGTTTGCTGGGGATGCAACACCTAAGCTTTATGGAAGATGGGCGGGAGTGGGTTCTATGTTTCCTTTTTGCAGAGGCCATTCGGAAAAGGGCACTACTGATCACGAGCCATGGTCTTTCGGGAAGGAGGTTTGTTTTTTATCTTAGTAAATAAACGCATAATCTTGTGATCACTGATTCACTATTTCTGGACTAGAATAAGTGAATAACAAAACATGTGTACAATGTGTTTTACTGGAAAGAAGCTTGTGCTTCTGATGCCCTGCTTTCTATTGCGACTAACTTATGTTTCTCCTCATTAGTGTGAAGAAGTATGTCGCGTGGCTCTGTTGAGGCGCTACCGTTTTATCCATCACATATATACACTTTTCTATTTGTCTCATACAAAGGGTATTCCTGTTGCTGCTCCAACCTTTTTTGCTGGTAGATTTCTTTCTTAATAGTACATTGACATCTAGTTATTTTAGTTCGTGGAGAGTACTTTCAATTGATATGGAAATTGGGTCATGTTATTTACTGGCTTGTGCAGATCCCAAAGATCCCAAATTAAGGAGTATTGAAAATTCGTTCCTGCTTGGGCCACTTCTAGTACATGCAAGGTAGAGCTCTCTTGATACTCATGGGGGTGCTTAAGAGAACTTGTTGGGCTGTGAGAAGGGTTATATGATTTTCCAACTGCTCCACGTATTATTATTTGTTGTGTTGCTACTAATATCCACGTTGGTTTGATAATCAGCACTTCTCGTGATCAGGGCTCAGATGGGTTGCTACATGTGCTTCCTAAAGGCATTTGGTTGAGTTTTGATTTTGATGACTCTCATCCCGTAAGCGTCTGGATGCACTAGTAACTTATGCTTCAAAATTAAACATAGATCATGTGGATGCTTTCCATTATATGATAATGTATAAAATATTGTTCTCCTTATTCTTTTTTTTTTTTCTGCATTGAAATGGCAGGACTTGCCAACACTCTATTTGCAAGGTGGAACAATGATTCCCGTGGGTCCTCCTGTGCAACATGTTGATGAAGCAAGTGCAACAGATGACTTGTCACTCATTGTGGCTTTAGATCAACATGGTAATGTGGCTATGATGTTACAGCTGTTAGACAACTCCACTACTATCCTATAGAAACTTACACCAGCTCAGCCGGTTAACTACGTGTTTAGCATTAACTTGTCCCTTTTTTCATTTAGTAAGATTATACTTATTAGCAGTGTTCAAAGTTAAAGTTCTTTGTATAGGGAAAGCTGAAGGTGTTCTGTATGAGGACGAAGGTGATGGATATGAGTTTAGTGAAGGGGGATACTTGCTGACATATTATGCTGCAGAGCTTCAATCATCAGTTGTTACAATAAAAGTTTCTAAAGCTGAAGGGTCCTGGACTAGACCAAAACGACATTTGCATGTTCAATTGTTGCTCGGCGGAGGTGCTATGGTATGTTTCCTTGCTATAAAGCTCAACTGTTGGAAAACAACAGATGTTCGAACCAATCAAGTTATATGACAAATTGAATCCTCTTTCTATTATAATTTTCGTCTGTAAAGGTTGATGCATGGGGAATTGATGGAGAAGTCCTGCAAATTAAAATGCCTTCAGATCCTGAGATTTCCAACCTAATAGCCATAAGCCAGGAGCAGTACAAGAATCGTGTCGGTAATATTTATATTCTCATTGTAGAGATTTAAGCGTAACCACTATTTATTACTCGTCTTGTAGGGTTGATTTTCTTGTAAGCCTGATTATAAATTTTGGCTCTTTTTTTTCCCGTGTATTGGATGAATTATTTTGTTATAATTTTAGGATAAATAAATTGTCTAAAATTTTGTGATGGAATGTGCAGAATGCGCGAAACAAATTCCTGATGTGGAGGAGGTTTCAGGGCGTAAAGGAGTAGAACTTTCTAAGACTCCTGTAGAACTCAAAAGTGCTGATTGGGCTCTCAAAATAGTGCCTTGGATTGGTGGTAGAATGATTTCTATGCAGCATCTTCCTTCAGGTATAGTTCGTACCAAAAATGTAGCTGCCTCTCTTTATGATTTACTTTGGAAAAATTTAAATTGGGTTTGCATTATCTATACCGAGCTTCTCCTTTTTTGGTCTGCTCTGAGCAATTTGTAGATTTTATAATAAAATTTAATATGACACGGCAAATCGTATCTCATGGAGTTACTGGTGTCTTCCTAAATTATAACTTTGAAAGCTTTCTTTCAGGAACTCAGTGGCTCCACAGCAGGGTTGAAGTGGATGGATATGAAGAATACAGTGGCGTCGAGTATCGATCTGCGGGGTGTTCTGAAGAATATACTGTCACTGAGTAAGGGGACAGTTGTATTTTTGGCATGCCCATATGATAGTGTGCAATCTGAGCTTATTATACTAAAAGAAAGTACTTACCGTCTGAAATGGGTTCTGAATTTTTAAGTGTCCATGTTACTGTTATTGCAGGAGAACTGTTGGACTGGCAGGGGAGGAGGAAGAGTCTCTTAGCTTAGAAGGAAATATCGGTGGTGGATTAGTTATCGAGCGCCAGATATCCATTCCAAAAACTGATCCCAAAGTTATCCAAATTGACTCTGGAATTATTTCTCGTAACGTCGGCGCTGGCTCTGGTGGATTTTCAAGGTTCGTCAAAAACATAGCCATTTAATGTTGAACAACACTATTTCTTTCTTATCACTTATCACTTATCACTTATCAGTGGTTTATTCTTCTTATCCAACATTTCTCCATTAAAGGTTGGTTTGCTTTCGAGTGCACCCAGTCTTCACCCTTTTGCACCCAACAGAAGTTTTTGTGTCGTTTGTTTCTATCGATGGGTCTAAGCATGAATTATGGCCAGAATCTGATGAGAAATTGTTTGAAGGAGACCTGCGGCCTAACGGTATACCTCCCTTTTATTTGACTTTTGTATACATTCTTTGTTGCTTTTTATAGTAGGGAGTTATCAGTGGGTACTGATTTACCCTGAAATGGTTTCCAGATAAACAAGTACCATTATCATTACAAGTATAGTAGCACATGGACTGCACCTTTTATATATGCTGAATTTATAACCATGTGATGACAGTGGAAAAGTTAATCTAACCGAGCATAGCAAAGAAATCCTTTTTCGAAAGACTAAGTGGCTAGATCAATTTCATGTGGTCATAAAAGCTGGTGTAAGATATGGTACTTCTAGATGAAAGTTTATTAAGGGAGCATGCAAAAATGGCTCAAAGTGGCTTCAAGGACTTATTAAACCGGTGGAGATAATAGAATTTGTCAGGACTAAAGCTGACTACGACTAGATGACAACCTCATTGCAAATCAAACCTCTTATTTATTTTTTTGATTCAGTTCTATCAGATTATGAAGCTGAGATGTGATTTTATTCTTAATTTCTTCTCAGGAGAATGGATATTGTTCGACAAATGTTTGGGATTTGGTTTAGTGAACCGATTCAACGTGGACGAGGTTTACAAGTGTATGGTCCATTGGGGAACAGGAACAGTTAACTTGGAGCTATGGTCCGAAGAAAGGCCAGTTTCGAAGGAATCACCACTGAAAATCTCCCATCAATATGAGGTGAGACCAATCTCATAGTTCTTGTTTTCACAGATGTTATTTGTTTCAGTGGAGACTCCACATCTCTCTGTATAACTATTCCCAATAATGAAACAAACATAATCTTGACTGCGGGCATGTTTCTTATGTAATCGAATAATGCTCCATGCTCCAGATCCGTTAGTCCATTATGGAAACTAGTGAAGCTTATTGTGATGAAAATTACAAATTGTTTCTGAGATAAGCCCAGTTATACTGTTTTTCTTGACTTTGTATTATATTCCCTCCGTCCCACTATTAGATTGACCTAGTTGAAGTTTGCACAATTTTTAAGGCAAGGAGTGGAAGGGAGTATTTTTAAGTATCTTTTACAATTATAGCCTTATGGATAATAACTTGTAAAATTTAGAAATGATTTATCTCTCAACTATACCATGGATTTTCGTAAACTTTGTATCATTGAAAAGCATTTTAAAACACCTACATAAGAGTATAGACATGGATATCAAATTATACATATTTCTTATAAGACCGATAATCAATTAAAATGATAATTTTAGAAATATTCTCTTGTTTAATGAAATAGGTCAACTAACAGTGGGACAAAATTTTAAACTAAATAGATCATCTAAAAGTGGGATGGAGGTAGTATTACGGTTCTTCAAGGACTCGTGGAAGACACAAAGGTCTGCCATGCCCACGTGAAGATGATTGAAGGGTCCAGTTATGGTGAGGAAGCTCTCTATTCAGAATATCAGAACCAGTATGTTGTTTCTTATCCCATATACAGCTGGCATGATGATCCGTTTTACCACGGATTTTTCACCAACCTGTTGTATGGGGTAAGAAGTCATTTTAGGTCATCAGTCTGATTTTTCATTGAATGATCTTATCCTACACTGAGGATCAACCCTTGGATCATCTTCAGGCAGCCTTCATAGTCCAAATTGTCTTCCCAAAATCAAGACCAAAAGCATCCTATCAAACTTTGTTGGTTAGTCACCCAAATTTAGGTTATGGTCAGTTCATGACATGAGCATTTGGATGACATTCATAAAACACCAACACTCCGAGGCAGCAAAGAATAAAATAAACTATTGATGTCACCAAAAAATGGAAAAATAAATCTTAAATCCAGCATCATATTCTCCGATGCCATAATATCCTTGAGTATCATTTGGAGTATATGATTAGACTATGCTTGTTAAGTACAACAACTGGAATATAGAGAGCTCTAATTTGTCAAATGAGCAGCATCATTTCACTGTTTTTTTTCCCAAGAAGATGGTGGTCTGGGGTTAGTTGGCCTTCTCTAACTTACTTAATTCTCTTTAATAAATTAGAAGTGGAATTGAACTATTGTTTTTCTGGAGTTGCACCAGAAAATTCTTCTCTAGAGAAGTTAGGTTTAAAGTAGAAATGGCAGGCAAGACATTGATGGAAACATGCATTTCATTTTCACAGTTCGCGATTGCACTGTCCCTTACAGCTTGTCGATATTCATGTTTGTTATGGTTTCTTTGCATATGATGGAACCAGAAGGAACCAATCCGGACCTATGAAATTTGAGTTCAATGTTTTTTATGCAGGCACAAATCAAACTAAGAAGGACCCGCAATTGGGTTCAATCTTTTGCATATGGGACCAAAAATAATATCTAAAAATGCATCGAAACACAACCAAATCGAAGACAATTCTTTTGTCATCCTACGATCAAATAGGTAAATACGGCCGTCTCCGTATGCAGCATTGCTAGAATGACAAGGATAAGAATAATTTCTCAATTCAAATCAAGCTCTCGTGATAGGAATGAACTTTAGATTGTCACTCCAAAAAAACAAAACAAAAGAATAAACACTAATTCACATTCAGTTAAAATATGAATAAATACGCACACCGGTCAAACATGCACAGATAATTATAGAAGGCAAATTATAAGATCATTCCGAACCCTTGATTTATTTCTATATAAGAAACACCAACCATACTGATAACCATTCTTCACTTCACAAAAAAGAAAGCTTACTGTCAGGGGAGAAAGTGAGGATTTGACTACACTACCTTTACTGCTAAACCAAAATATGAATTACAGCACTGCAAGTCGTGGTCCATCACCAATGTTTCCATTGTTACTCATCGGGGTATTGGGGGTCATTGTATATGGTCAGATGTTGTTAGAAAGCTTCTTAGCCATGTTTGAAATTGGAGAATCACTCTCTTTAATTGTACTAATCTTTCCTTTACTACTTCTGTTGATTATTCATTTCCTCAGTAGATTTTTTCCTTCTTCATCTTCGTTTCATACTAGAATTCCTGGATATCAACTGCAACCACCAAGTGTTAATAGTAGTATTTCATCAGGTTCTGACTCAGATGGGTTCGGTCTTGGATCTTTACTACTATTTCTTCTCTTCTTATTTCTGTACAACTTCGTTTGAACTTATAGTTTCTGTTTGTTCCTAATTATTGTAAAAAGAAAAAAACACAAAGAAGTGGTGTTGATCTTGGATTTGCATTATGTCATTTTATTGTGTAAAAAATTTAATATGATGTGTACGTATGCTGCTCTTTTGTTAATTAAGTACCGTATAAATTTTTTAGTTCGTCTTCATAGTCTGTCGATCATATAGACTAAGTTGTCAATCCAAGTAAGTTGATCACGGAATCAAGCAATAGATTATGGCACCTACGTTTATGACAAGTTTTGAGTTTGATTTTTCTGATGGTTTCAAGTTTTTGCGCCTTGTTGTGACCTTGGCATTCTTGTAACAGCATTGGTCCAGAGCTGTTAATCATACATCTGGAGGTGCTAGCAACGGCAAAGCTGTGTCCAATCACCTAATTCATCTGTTTTCTTTTGTCGAAATCATTGTTGAGGATAGTTATCTCCTTAATTTTGATATAGAACAGTTTGTTTTTTTACAAAAACAAATAATGACTGCCCTCGTTTGTCCATATCTGGTTATCCACTAATATTGGCATTGCAGTTGGTTGAGTTTTATTTTGAGTCTTTATTTTTGTGCAAGATAGAAGATGTGAAAACTACAATCAAACTCATTTTTCATATTTTTTTAACCATAAAATCCATCGTCAGAAAAGTTCACAGGCACACCTATTTTCTTGGTGAAAATTTCTCCCAGACCCATGATTGTTGAAATTTTCGTTTTCCTTTTTTTTTCACAGGCTAATTTCTACAAAATCAGAGCAAACTTGAATCCTATCAAAAAGTAAATCCGCAATCTTTAATGCAATCGATTTTTTTCACAAATTAGATCTGAACTTCGGTTCATACAATGAAATTGATCATGGAAATCAAAAAAGAGATTACGAAAAAATCATGATATCAAACGTCGATCAAAATCAAAAACCTTAACTCGCGAGGAACTATCTGAAATATCTCCGGATCATCGATTTCTTGCGTACACTAAGTATGGCAAAAAGAACGACTGTTTTAAGTTATATGTTAGGGATTTGAATTCAAGTTCTTTATTTACGAAACCTGAGGTTGATCGAGTTGCGGGTTTGGCATGGGGAGGGATGGAAAATCATTGTTTTATATGGTGACTGATAAACGACCCTATCGGTTTGTGAAAATTTACAGCACGGACGCTCCATTTCTTGAGATATGTCCGCGTCCGACTCGCGTCGGATACGGGACGCGCGTGGGATACTGACACGACGCATGTCCGACGCACCAATTTGCGCGTCTTTCGCGCGTCTGGTTTGGACGCACCGATGACGTGTGTCCGACGCATTTTTTTTTTTTCATTTTCATTTAAACTTCTTCCTTTATTTTTACTATTATTAACCAAATGAAGAAAGACAAACATTTAGATCAATAATTTAGGTCTTTATTAGGGTTTTGTAATTGGAAATGATATCACGTATACCCTTAGTTGGGCATGTGTTGTTTTAAGAATGCATTTTGATTGTGCCATGTGTTTAATAGTGACTGATTGTTTGACCTTCGGCGTGTATAAATAAATAATATCTTCTTTTCTTTTGAAATTTATACACATGTAGTATCATTTTCTAATTTCTAGGATCGAAATGCTTGACTTTGTTGTATAAATACATGATTATATATATAAATAAAATATGTATATACGTATCCGCGTCCTAATTTTTTGAGAATTTTGTAGTGTCCGCGTCTACGCGTCCGCATCTGTGCAACCCAATCCAGTGTTAAAGTTTTGCTTTTATTTTCTGATTTTTATAATTTGGGATTCAGTCGAGTATATTTGATGATTCTTCTAAAAAATAATTTTTAATTAGGATTTTTCGTGGCGTGACCGGGAAAATGAAAACGATGTTTTGGTTATGGAAGAATCAGATGAGAACGCTTACCTTTGTATCAGACACAATGTGTCCTCGGTTACTTTTTCAAAGGTATAAGTTGTAAGGGCAATTCCTATGGCAATATGGCCAAATGACATTTTTTGTTGAGCCAGGTGGATGACCAAACTGGCTTTTCCACTATGGTAAGGGACTGGGCGTTAGATAACCAAGCGCGCGAGCATAAGACAAACGCTAGCGCTCGTGGATCAATCGCTAGCAGTCGTTGCACAGACGTTGGCGTGTGTAAAAGACACGCTGACGTTTGAGCCAAGGTCGACAACGGCTACTTTTCAATGGTCACCGGAACGGCTAGTTTCTACCTCCATAAATACGACTCGAGTTTGATCCCGCAAATTCACAATAATCTTTCATCCGATCAATCTTTTCTTAATTTCAATTTCTTTCGACTTTCAACCATGAATTCTGATTTTGATTCTTCTGAGGAAGATATGGAGATGGATGAAATGTTGTATGAAGAAGAGGAAGAAATGTGTATGGAGTTTTTGCATCAAATGGATGAAGATGCAAAACAAGATAGAATAAGGCGACATTTTATGTTGCAGTTACAATCCGGGATCATACCAAAGCCTTTAGAGCCATATGAAGTTGCAACTAGAAGACGGATGTGGGAGATCGACATTTTTACCACGAAAAGATGATGCATGATCATTTTGATCATGATTGTGTCTATTCCGATGAGGATTTTGAGCGACGATTCCGCATGTGCAGCAACTTGACGCAAAGGATTATTGTCGAGCTTTGTCAGGTACAACCTTTATTTAATTATCAGTATGATGCACGACATGTACGAGGATTTAGTCCCGAATAAAAGGTCACTGCGGCCCTCCGTATATTATGTTACGTGATACCAGCGGATTCCACGGATGATCACATCCGCATTGGGAAAAAAACCGCCTTTAGGTATCTCAAATTGTTTTGCGAAACAATAGTCGAGCATTTTGGTCCCACATTTTTAAGAAAGCCTACTCAGGAAGATGTTCAAAGAATAACTGCAGAAAACACCGAGAGGGGTTTTATAGGAATGCTAGGTAGTCTTGACTGCATGCACTAGACGTGGCATGCGTGTCCATTTGAATGGGCAGGACAATATAAGGATCATTATCCAAAACCAACTATAATTTTGGAAGCTTCATCTACTTATGATTGTTGGTTTTGGCATGCCTTTTTTGGACTCCCGGGTTCAAATAACGATCTCAATGTTTTATATAAGTCACCATTGTTTGAAGATCTTAAGAATGGGGTCGCGCCGCACTGTCATCACTACACTCAGGGTTATTATCTAGCAGACGGAATCTATCCAGAATGGTCAACTATGGTTCAAGCTTATAAACAGGTAGGTTTTGGACCGACGTCTTCGAAGGATATGAAGTACTTTAACACCCAACAAATAAAATGCAGAAAGGATGTTAAACGCGCTTTTGGCATACTGAAAAGGAAATTTGCCATCATAGCTGAGATGACACGCTTTTTGATATTCAACAAATGAACAAAATTATGCTAACTTGTATCATTCTGCATAACATGGTCATTGAAGAAACAAGGTGTGACCCAACCTGGACTAGTTTTCCAGATGAAGATTTGAGACCGAATCTCGTGGTAGAGCATGGGCGCCCGACAAGAGAATATAGACTTGCCATTGACAGACTCCAAAACCGAGAAATCTATGGACAACTAAGACAAGATTTAACCAAGCACATTTGGTTTTTAAAAGGAGCAAGAGACGATGTGCGGGGGCGAGGCAGAGGGAGAGGAAGAGGAATAGGCAGACATATGTTATTTTCAATTTAGTGTTATTTCAATTTAGTATTGTTGTTTATTTTAATTAATATGTTTTTTAATTTAAAGTTATTTGTTTAAACGACTTCACTTAAAATTAAAAGTAATTTTAAGTAAACGACTACAATTAACTTAAACTAAACTAAACTGAATTAAATTAAACGACTACACTGAATTAAATTAAACTTAACTAAACAGTAATTAAAATCAGTTAGAAAGACTGTATTCATCTTCGTTTTCTTCCGAAGCATCATCTTCGTCTTTTTCCACATTCACATACTGGCCAGTTTGTTGAGGGGGGGCTACTTGTTCAGGGGCTTGTTGTTGTTGTTCGGCGCGGCTTGTTGTTGTTCGGCTTCGGCCGCATCCATTCCCTTATTCCATGCAGCAAGTTGTCGTTCATTCATTATTGAAGTGTTCAATGAGAGTAACTTGTTTAGCTTACAATCCCTGTAGTATTGTTCTCGCGAAAGACGACTTTTTTGTTGATTATTTATAGCAATTCCACGGTCCCTGGCTCTATCTGCTTCTATCTGCATCTCAAATTCCTTGTGATCAACATAGTTGTACTCACTTGAACCTCCTTCTAATGCTCGTTGGGCTATGTCTCTCGCTGCTTTTGCAGCTTTCTGACCCCCTCCTTTTCTTCTCTTGATGTTCGTGTTGTCGTCTAGATTAGTGTTGTGTTGTTCCTGACTACTTGGAGTTCCATCAGGTGAGGAAACATGCCCTCCATTCTGAAAATCCTACGAGACTGGACCATGTGGTGATCTTGCAGGAACTTGATGACCTTCTAGCAAGTATGGATTAAACTTGTTAAGCACCCTAAAAATGGTGAAACAAGTTTTATGTTGGAAGCCCAATTTGTGGGATCTTTGCCACTCTTACCGACATCTTCATTCCACATTCGGTTCGCCTTCACCACTTTTTCTGTTGTGCCACATTTGAGCGATCAGAGCTACATATTCACTAACGGCTGCTGAAATTGCGTGAAAACGATGAGACAACCCATCGCCATCACGTCTATTGGGGTTACCTGTTTCTTCACAAATTTTTTTGTAAAATCTTATCATAAAAAGATTTTTTTTTCTTGATAAATACCATTTATGTCATCCACTGTATATAATACATAACTTCTGCAAAGCGACTCGTCTTCATCTATCGTATACTTGACACCACGAATTCTTGTGTTTTTTGGTTGTGATTTTTGTATATTTTGTTGTATTTCTTGTTGTGATTGTTGTTGTGATTTTTGTTGTGGTGTTTGTTGTTGTGATCGTTGTGGTGCTCGTTGTTGTGATCGTTGTTGTGATCATTGTTGTGAGGATGCCATATTTGTTAGAAATGAAATTTGTAGAGATGAGATTTTTTCTGGTAGATTGAGTTGATATGAATAGTTTTGTTTGAAAAAATAAAAATAAAAATTAGAGATGGTATGAAATTTTGTAATTTTGAGGTAGTGATGAAGAAGGTGTGAGTTTTAAGTCTGGAAATGAACTGAATTTATAGGGAAACAAAAAGGAGCATCAGCCGTTGGATTGAAGGAGTTGTTGGCGCTTTTAAGAAAACCGTGGTGTGTTTACTAAAAAAGATAGCGTTTCAACGATCAGCGAGCAATGGAAAGACAAACGCCAGAGATTTTTCCAATCTCACCAGCGGTTGTGCCAAGTTCGCCAGCGAATGTGCCAAGCTCGCCCGCTATTTCATCAAGTGCGCGCTACATGTTCCAACTCAATGAACAAACCAACAAATTTGTTGGTTTGAACATCCATTTTTCATGTTTGTTGAGTCCATAATGGAAGCAAAATGAACAAACTCAAAGTTTGTTCATTCCATAGGAACTGCTCTAAATGGCTACTTTTGTCTCTCCATGTTTTATTTATTTCCTCATCTATGTTTCTAAATTCAAGCAATTATTTGCAGGTTTACTTGATAAATGCAGTTGACCCTCTGTCTGTTATGAAACTAGTGTATGAGTGTGAACCACATGTTAGTTTCATAATTTAACATCATCAGGGACATCTTTATGTTTTTACAAATGCTGCGAAAGATGGACAGCCTGCTGACTCTCATTACCTGCTCTCTTGCACTGTTGAAGCTTCTGGTTCAAGAAAATGGGATGTTAGAGTATTTCTAAGCCATTTATGTTCAGATTCTACAAACACTTCCCTGCAGCATGTGCTATTTTTTGGATTTTTAGTTAGTTCAGTATTATTTCATCCACACGAGCTCTTGGTTATTGTCTTCAAAAATATGTAGCATTTCTTGTTTATGTTTCAGGATGTATTTCTCGATGATCCAGAGTTTTTCCAGGAGGATGTGGATTATAATGATACTCACCTCATACTTATCTTGAGGGTGGGTCGGGAGTTTAAGATCTGTGCAGTCCCTCTACCTTTGGCTAGTAAGGTGAGCGGCCACTTGTGTGTCTGCGATTTTGCATTATATATGTTGTTCTGGTACTCCTATTTTGGCTAGTAGTAAGTTGTTAATTTACTGGGGGCTCTTTCTTACGAGATCAAATGAATGATCCAGTGATGGAGCTCCTACTATGAATGATCCAGTGAAGAAGTTCAGTGGTTGTGGTCATAACTAGTGGAGATGGTTGAGTTGTTAAGAGCGGTGCAAAGAGAGTATTCACATGGTCTGGATTTAGGAAACTGGTTGTAGTGGATTGGGAAGCTACCGATGGAGGATAATGGTTGGATAAGCTGAGTTTGAGGAGTTGGTGTTGGTGGTTGGGAAGCTACGGATGTATTGGCCATATTGTTGTTGGTGTTCGGTCATAATGGTTGAATAATCTGTTATGTAGCTGTGAAAATGGTTTCATAACCTGTTACGCATCTACAAGAATTGTTGCATAACACGTTATGCAGCAACTTTTTTGTTAGTATCGAAATCAACAAAAAAAAAGTTGCACAACTTGTCATGCATCTACGATAATATCTGCATAACATGTTATGCAATCGAGATAATGGATGCATAATCTTTTATGCATCCAAGGAAATGGATGCATAATTTAACATGCATCCAAAAATATGGCTGCATAATGCATTATGCATCAACCTTTTTTTGTATGCACTAAAATTAACCAAAACAATGGATGCATACTTGTTATGTAGTCGAGAAAATGATTGCATAATTCGTTATGCGTCTTTTTTTTTGGTTATCTTATTTTTTTAAGCATATATATCGTTTTAGTAGTTGCATAACTAAATTAGTATATGCATGAACCAAAATATGGTTGCATAACGTTTTATGCATCTTTTGTTGTGTCTGTATAATGTGCTATGCATCTTTTTTGATGGCTGCGTAAAGGTTATGTATCAAGTTTTCGAAAATTTTGCCTAAAATTCGAAAAAGAAACTTAAATTTGGTATTGTTGTTTGTACTCGTTGTGCAGATCTCTTTAAAAGCTTTCCAACGAGATAAATTTTGTTAAATTCCAAGACACGATTTTTTAGATATATGTTATATTCTAGTTTGATTGTCAATTATACCCCTGAAAAATTAAGATGCAGACATTTTTTGTTATTTCAAATAATTATGAGTGTCACTGCAGATGGTGAAATTTGGATAAGGGGAAAAAGTGTCATTTCAAGACCATAGGACAAAACTCAACTCTCATGGGAGAGATTAAGCCCTTGGCCTTCAAGGCACCCCTAGCCACGATTTCTTGTATACGTCCCCGCGAGACACTATTGGTCGTGATGTCGTGATTCCTAGCACACATCCCCGCGAGATAGTGTTGGTCACGTAGGTTATGTAGAACGCAAAACGTCCCCAACAGACTTATGAACCAGAACAACCACAATTCCAGCATGTTTTAGCGAGACACATCTGATTGTGATGCCATGATTCCTAGTATACATGCTCGACGAGATACTGCTGGTCATGTAGGCTCTGTAGATGCGTAAAAACGTCCCCGGCGGACTTATGACCCAGAGTAGTGTTATGCATGTCTCCTGTAAGCACGAATCATCCTATTTGAAATCAAGAACTTATTCCTAGTACATCATCATGAGATACCTGGTCATGTCTAATCTAGACTTTGAATCGACTTACTGAGGTTTCCGAATAATTCCTAGGACATCCCCGCGAGATACAGTGGTCATTCTGCCTCTGGGCCCTTTCGACAGATTCCTAGAACATCCTTCTGAGATACACTGGTCATGTCGGCCCCATAAATACGTACACAATTGATTCCTAACACATCTCTGCAAGATACGTTGGTCAAAGATAAACGAGCCAAAGTCTCGCGGTAACATTAATCGGGCGTACAAAACCTTTTCTCTCTCTTCAGGACGAGTCCCAACTGACCACAGAGATTCAGATCTGTTAAGAAAATCTTTCTCGAGATTTTGGTTCGTCCTCAAAATATCTCTGCAAAATCTCGGAGAGATTCACATCTCTCGGCAAAATCTCAGAGAGATTCAAATATCTCAGCAAAATCTCGAAGAGATTCACATCTCTTCTCAAAATCTCGGAGAGAGATTCAAATCTCTCGGTAAAATCTCAGCCAAGGCTGAATATTCCCCATGATAGGCACGAGCCTCATGTAGGAATCGAGTCTCTCTTTCAGACTCTCCACACGAAATCTGAGGCATTTCATGCCTTTTCACGTGACTAATCCTAGTCATTCTTACAGATCGGAGAATATCTCTCTATCTTGGCCAACTCGTCTAAAGAAAATATTTCTCTCTCTCAACACATCATCACAAAGGCTGACTCAGCTTCACACAAATGGGGGAATATCAATTAGGGTTTTGGTCTGGCGGTCTACGACACGTGTGAGAAATACCCAGCATATATCTCACCACAGAAAAGAGTAAAGACGGTGGAATAATGAGATAAACTCAACCTAGTTTATCTTTATTCCTGAAGAGACGGGAGAATTGACTACAGACGGTGGAACAATGATATACTTTGTCTACAGACACTAGCCTACTCCAAGTTAACTTCAGACTGGAATGTAGTTGAGCCCTAACCAATCTCACACTGATCAAGGTAGAGTCGCATTCCTTATGCCTCTGAATCCCAACAAGACTCTACGCACTTGATTCCCTTAGCTGATCTCACCCACAACTAAGAGTTGCTATGACCCAAAGTCGAAGACTTGATAAACCAATCTGTGTCACACAGAAAAGTCTATTGAATAGATAAATCTGTCTCCCACAGAAATACCTAGAAGTTGTGTTCCGCCTTTTGATAAATTAAGGTGAACATGAATCAATTGATACACCAGACTTATATTCCCGAAGAATCAATCACCTCACAATAACTGTAATCGTATGGTAGAGAAACAAGATATTATGGACTCGCAAACGATGAGACGAAAATGTTTGTGACTACTTTTTATCTTGCCTATCGGAGATTAAATCTCGAGCAAATCTTAGAGAAGATAGTACTCAATCACGATAGAAAATAGCAAGATCAGAACATGCAACTACAGAGAAATAGTTGGACCTGGCTTCACAATCCCAATGAAGGCTTCAAGTCGTTAACCTACAGGGTTTTGGAAAAAACCTAAGGTTAAAGGAGAATCGACTCTAGCCGCAACTACTATCACACATGAGGTGTGGGGATTAGGTTTCCCAGTTGCTAGAGTTCTACCTTATATAGACTTCAAATCAAGGTTTGCAATCAATGTTACATTGGTAACAAAGCATTCAATGTTCACCGTTAGATGAAAACCTGATTAGACTCAAGCTAATATCTTTCAACTGTTAGATCGAACTTAGATTATTACACATAAATGAAAAGTGACTTCATTTAGATATGAGTAACCGTACCTAAACGTGTACACCTTGTTGGCTCAACAATAGTTAATCGAAGTTGGCCATATGAACACTTTCATATCAACCTTATTCATCTTAACCATAACTAGTTCAAATGACTCAAATGAAACTAGTTCTAGAGTTGTTCAATTGTTTATATTCTCATAGAAGTACACAAGACACAATTGAAGCAAAATCGATTTTGATTCACTCGAATAAATTCATGAACATTATAGCCATGGTTTTCAAAAGATTTTATTCCTTAATATAAAAATTGTATTAGTTCATTAACAAACCGATTTTAGAACATAACCTACTCAAGTATGCAAACGGGTATGCATACCTAAGTGGCCGGATTAAGTTTAGGTTCGCCAGTATGCGAACGGGTACGCATACCTTCCAAAATCAGCTGAAATTTCCAAACATGAACTTTACGCCAGTACGCATACGGGTATGCATACTAAGTTCCCGGACTTTCATTAAACCAACCAGTACCCATACAGGTATGCATACCATGGTTCCCGGACTTGGAATAACTTGCAACAATTAGCATATACGTACGCATACTGTGCTATATCCAATCATGGTTAATAGTTCTAAACTCCCAATTCAATCATTGAAACATTCTCGAAAGACGACAATAGTTGTCCCACACAAACTATTAGCTTCAAAGCAATTTTCAAGTGATCGAATGATCAATACAAAATATTCTGAGTCTGTATCAAATGACTGTCTCACACAAATCATGTAAGATGTTACCAGAAGATTTTCACATGATCATCTTTTGACTTTCGTCAAGAATATAAGATGAACTTGGTTAAAGCGAAAGCTTACCTACATATATTTCGAGAAATATGTAAGTGATTTAAACTTAAATCGAAATATCAGATGTGTATAATCGAAGTCTATATAGCTATACGACTTTTGTCTCAAATAAGAGATAGAGTAGATAGGCTTTTGAAAAAGTTCTAGTCTCCACATACCTTTTGTTGATGAAGTTCCACAAGCTCCCTTTAGTAGTTCTTCATCTTCAATTGATGAACGTCGTGAAGTGTAATGCTCAACTACACTTTCGATCCTAATCGAGACTTAGCTATAAGTAGACTACAAATCAAGAGTTATAGTTTTGGCAACTAAACTTCACAAACAAGCTTGAGATAGCAACACATGCGAGTTCGACCGAGCAGTGCTCTAACAATCTCCCCCCTTTGTCAATTTTAGTTACAAAACTATCAATACATATGGATAAATAAACTTTGTCGCTTCTCATCCAAATGCTTGATTTCCTTGGTTCTTCAACACTACTCGAAATCTTCGTCACTTCCAAGTACTCTAGTGATTCTGAACGTGTTCAACACAGCATCATAGTTGTTGAAGATCCGTAGCTATAACAATGAGAAAACAGTAGCTCTCAATCATTGTTATACAATGTCATATTATTATTACACAACATCAAATTCCAATTGTATCACAACTTTTACAACAATACTATGATGATATGTATCACTCTCCCTTAGTCAATACTTCATCTCACAATGAAAACCACTCCCCCTTACATAATGATCCGTCAACCATATGTATTTGTAGTGTGAACTACACATTAATTCTCCCCCTTTTTGACAATATAAATTGGCAAAGGTACGAAAACTAGGGATCATAATGAAATTCTCATAGAGATACTTCATGACTAAAAGAGAACATACCAACTTTGTTTCGATGATTTCACATAGACGAAACTTAGTGTATTCATCAAGGAGTTTATAAAGATACAAGAAAACTCCTATAATATTCCACAGCCGCACTCCCCACAAAGATCTGGCAGTTAAGCACAAGTTCAATTGAGAACTCTCCCCCATTTAATGTCATTCCCGAAAGAACAACAAGAGCGACCTTACTTTTGCAAGAAAAGAAGTATTTATTTGGACATTAAGAAATTACATGAAACATGAAGTTGTATTCAGAAAACTCAATTAAATTAACCACAAGAGAACCCATGATTAATTTAATCAGAAATGCTCAACATAAGAGAACTTACGGAGCCACACAGTAATTTCACATAGAAGTGGATCAGGGAAAGATCAATACTGCGGAATATTCAAAGATTCATTCTATTTTTCATCAATATTTGTATAAAGACATATAATAGACTTAATCTTTGCAATCAAAAGTTCATCCTATCTTCCATCAATATTTGCATAATGACATAATAGGCATAACTTTTGACATATATGGGACAATCATAGTTCACGATGCAAACATACATATCGCATAACAATTTTTGTAATATATAAAACCAATAAAGATTAATACTGCAAAATCATCTTCCAAATAAACTTTAGAGTTTAAATAAATAAATCTAAAAACATTGAAAGATGAAAATTGTTGGCAATAGCTATGTGTACTTACGATGATTGTTATTCCAAACACTAGTTATCCTTCTTAAAACACAAGAATAAATTCTCATAAGAAGTTTCCTAGACAAAAATAAAACAACTCTAAAACGAAAACTGATCACAAGCTAAATCAAAGTTCATGTTTGGAAACTTCATGGGTTTCAAGGCCTTTGAACTTGTGGTTGATAGCTTCAACCGCTTCTTCGGAGAAGATATCCTCATTGAGAAGATCTTTCACATGTGTTTTCATGCGAACAAGGTCAGAGTTAACCCTTTTCAACTTAGTTTTTAACACATCGAGACCCATCATAGTATCAACGAGCTGCACTTTTGCCTTCCTAAAGTATTTGAGAAAATCATGAACCACTTCAGCAGAGACCATCACAACCTTTTCAACATCTTGATGAGTATATGCATAATAGCATGATACATTAGGATTAAGTTCGTCAACATCTACAATGGTTCTTCTCTTCTTCCCATCGAAACTGAAATATATTACATTATCAACAAAATCTTCTGGCAAATCCCAAGAACAAGGAGGAGAAGACATTCTTGATAAGAGGAAACCTTGAGAGATATAACTTAATCTCAAAAGGCATATAAACGGTTTTTAGGGAAAATTTAGGGTTTCTAGTTGGTTCGTGAAAAGTAACATGGGAACCCGTACGAACACAGTCTTGACCCATAAACACAAAAACTACGAAAAGGCAAACCAAAAAAAAAAAACTGTTTGCAAATCAAAATATTGCTAAGTGAATATATTCACAAATCTTAGCTCAATAAATTTTATATTCTCTCTCAAGAGGGAAATTTAGAGCATAAGAGAGTCATTTTAACCCATTAAAAATTTATGGGGAAAAGAATAAGGGACAATTGGACTTTGGTACACAGGTTTAGACCAATACTAGTATTTGGTCTAACATTTATCCAACGTTAGTGCTTGGTACCTGGACTGGACGTTGACCCACATTGACTAGGTTAAGTCCCAACTTACGTTAAGTAGTTATTGATAAATTTATATAAAACGTAATTATTTAGTGAGATTACAATTACACCCTTCACTCTATTAATATTTACAGAATAACCAGAATCATGAACAAGAGTATAGCTGTTATTGATGATGGAGTTGGCAGTGGTGATTGACAATGATATTTGGTGGTCGTGACTGAGAAGGAAAGATGATGGAGATTGGATAAAGCTGTTGTGAATGATAGCTCGAAGTGTGAGTGAACTATCAACGATTAAAGCTATTATAAGCCATGTGTTAACGTAGAGGATGCTGCCATTGATGGAGTTCAGAGATAACAGGGAAGTGATGATGTTGCCATGGAAGATTTTATCAACGGGGAGGATATTGGTACTTTCAAGTTCAATTAGAAGTAACTGAGAAGTTTCCCCTTCTCCTCTTTCTCCAAACCGTCGCCGTCATCACTATCAAATCGGTTCCTTCCCTGCATAGAATTCACATTCAACGAAACCCATATTTCTCATCTCCACTGCAACAGCAACAGCAACACCAACTACATCACCATTCATTCATACCCATTGCAGCTCCATCAATCCTAAGCAACAGTCAACACCATAACCTGCAAACGATTCAATTTTCATCTCTAGTAACAACACCATCTCAAACTACTCCACCATTCTGCCATTAACAGCATCAAATCTTGTTTAATTCAGCTTCATATCTTCAATGAACTCAAATCCAGATCAACCCATCTTTCCTTCGGTTGCATCTTACTGGTACTCTTTGCTGAAACTCATATCAAACCCATAACTCAGTCTCAGCGTCACTATGATGATTGAGGTAACCCTAATAATCAAAATTCAAACCCATTCTTCTATCTCAATCACAAAATCAGTTAAAATCCTAACTTTTATATTCAATCCTCAACTGAATATCTTGCTTGATTATGTCTTAGCTCCAATCAATCCATGGCAGAAACCTGGCCTCTTCATTACTGCAACTTGTCTATGAATTTCGGGCAGAATATAAAGGATTCAGTAATTAGTCTGTTGTTATTTGGTTTGTAACTTGTTGTAAACGGTTTTGATTTGAAAATCATTTGTTTTGTGTTTCTCACGTACAGGGAAGTAGAAGATGGATTGGGAGAAGAAGATGCCGACAGTGAAAAATGGGTTTGTTATAATGAATTGGGGGTTCCTATTGCAACCATTGATTTAATGTTTCTGTTAGGAACCCTTGGATCTAAGGGTAAATTTGTAACGTTGAAAAAAAAATACACAAAACTAATTAAATTAAACTTAACCTAGTTAACGTAGGTCAACGTTCGGTCCAGGTACCAAACACTAACGTTGGACAAATGTTAGACCAAAGACTAGTATTGGTCTAAATCTGGGTACCAAAGTCCAATTATCCCAAAGAATAAAGCTAAACAAAAGGAAAATCACAAGAACAAGAATCAACAAGGATAAAGATACTTGTGCAACAATGTCTACAACAGATAATCCAGCTAAGAACGACAAGAAAATAGCTCGACCAAACATAGAACATTTTGCCACAAAATATTCCTGATCATATCTCACTCAACCAAGATTTTTGTGAGTGAGGTTTCAACCTTGTGATTAATTAACACAAGTATGAGCATTGTACTCATTAAGTGAACATTGTTCACAGTTAAACCTCTTTTTTCTTATTTTTGGAGGAAAAACCTTTTGATGTGAAAAGTTATCATAAAACTCAATATCATCAAAATAAGACGCATAGTATGAATTATTACCTGAAGGGTTTTGATCAGAGGAATTTATCAGCCTGTTTATGAGCTCTTTGTATCCTTTAATTATCAAATTTAGGTTGTCTTTCACATCTCCATTTTTGCTTCCTTCTTCTGATACCTTATTCACATCAAGAACAACAACATCTCCCTTTTTAACCGAAGAAGATCCTCCTTGAAACCTTCTTGGACGATTTGTGCAAAGAATATTGTTACCAGTACGAACATTTGAGGAACAAATTGTACTGACTTTAAGGATTCACAGGGCAAGTGCTAAAACCGATTGGTTTATACATGCGAATGTCAGTTACACCTTCAAGAATTGAATCCAAGGTGTGTTGAAGTCGAACAATATAGTTATCATTCAACCTAGATTTGCTCTTGTGTTCATTATGCTCTTTTGAGTCACAAAAGAGACACATAGACTTGACACCATCGTTAAGAGATTTCTTCCTACCAGAGAATGTGGTGGTTCCTTGATTTGAGGAAGATACAAGCACAATTTTTCCAATACAAGGGAGAGAATGTGGTTTAACTTCTAGAATTGAATTCACAGTTGAGACATAAGTGATTGGCATAGAGGACTCTTTAGAACACCCTTTACATTGAATAGAGAGTTTACTCAATAGATGCTCAATTTCCAATGCATTCTCCTTGAGTTTGGCCTCACGAAGAGCCTTAATTTGAAGAACACGATCCCTTGTTATACCAATGAGAACATTGATTTTGTGCTTCAACCGATTGTTTTTATCAGCCTGGATTCTAACAAGTTTTAGAAGCATTTCACTTTTTTTTGGCTGCTTTCCTTTCTTTAACAGAGTCAAACTCGTTTAAAAGGTAGTCGGGGTAACACTCATCAATACCTGTCTGTTTCGTACGAACAGAATGTTCATCCATATGTGAGATTGACAAATCTTTCTCTTTAATAAATTTCATCGAAACAAAACTTTTGTCTCTTATGATGCGTTTATCAGATGACGCTATTGTCCATATAGTCAGATCGTTACAAACACAGACTTATAAGGTCTTAAACATGTTTGCCTGCTCTGATACCAATTGAAAAGGCGGGGGTCTAGCAATCTCACCCAATATTTCATTTAGGCAATCTGTATAGACACACTCCAATATAATTCCAAGAGAATCAACTAGACAGTCAGACTCAATCAATGGAAATATATCCAAGAGTTGTATCTCTGTTTCACATTGTAATCAGCAAATCAAACAACTAGAAATCCACGAGCCTGATTATTATGTGAAACAACTTGAACGGTACCAAAGACCAATGTTCAAGTGTCAATCAATTTATATCAACAACCAAAGGTTGGATTATTTAATTGATTGAACTACGCACAACCTGTGATATTTCAATTATATAAACAAACATAATGCGGAAAAGAAATAAGGTTTTTTGATAAAGTACCCCTACTTTTAACATTACACTAAAAAAATGCCCCCGTTTTTTAAAACTTTGTTAAAGTACCCTTGCCTTGACCGTTTTATTCAAAAAACAGCAAACGACAGTTAGCAGCTGTTAACGCTTAGGACGCAGGGTCAAAACGTGCAAAAAGACCTTCCTCCTGAGTAGAGTTGGATTTTCTTGAATCACCGATTTGAAACGATGAGTCGAGTCTAGTCCCAACCATAATGGCCCCTTCTTCTGCTGCTCCAAATCAACTCCACTTCTTCTTATTTCCTGCAACACCAACACCATGCTCTACAATACAAACCAGTCCACCAACATGCATTCAACCATTCTCATGCTCATTTCATATACGTTCGGCACATCATTTCACTTCTCTAGCCCCTATAATTCATGTACTCTCAGCTGCTTCATCCTTGATTTAAATCTCAACTGCGCAACCTCAAAACCACCTGCAATACATTACTTCCATGAACTGCAACAAATACAACTCTTTCAGCTTCACCATACCGACTCCATAATTACCTCCATCTCTTCAATCTTCTGTATCTTCAATCCCACAACTGCTCAGCCATCACCTGCAATTCAGACCTGTGCATCCATTGTCTTCCCTTACTCCATACCAGCACAATCATGTGCTCTGCTTATCATTAAGCTTCAACATCAACATCTCCGTCAATTACAACTTAAACTCATCACTACCTAGCCAGTTTGATGAATTCAGACCTGCGCATCCATTGTCTTCCCTTACTCCAGACCCCTCTCTGCTTCCATCTTTGACTTAGCTTGTAATGTCACCAGTTTGAGCTAAGCAATCAAACTCAAATCCTTACAATTCAAGCAACACCTCCCTGTAAATTCCTAACATGCATCTATTGAGCATCAAACCATATCTTTCTCAGTCTTGTATTCACATTGTACCAATTCATTCCTAAGCATACATCTACAGTTCAGATTCTTCATTCACCTGAATATTCAATTGAGAGTTCGAATTCAGCCAAAACCCATGAATTCAACACACACACATTCATTCACTTGCAACTCCTATATCTTACCATTATTAATGGTTTTAACTTCTTCCTTTCTCACCAACTGCCGAAACTCATCTCAACATCCAGCTGCAACATTAACTTCTCTTGCTGTAACTTCTTGTATTCAAAGCTATCTTGTACTCCGTGTATTGCAAAGCATAACCTGACTACCACCAACAGCTGCTTATTTACACACCACCACTGGATACTACCTGCAATTACACCCTCTCAACACACAATTCATCCATTAACTTCTCTTGTTGTAACTTCTTTTATTCAAAGCCATCTTGAGACTCTTACTGCATCACAAACCCATTTAGTTCAGCTAACATTTCAATAAGCAACAACAACATCCGGACAAGCTAGCATTCATCTACTTCTCTTGTCGGTCTCTTCTAGACAATACAACTTCATGAAACAGATAGCACCACAACCAATTTCCAGCAACAACCCATTTCTCCTCTACCTCATGACATACCTCTCTACAGTCAGTAAGTCCATCTCAGCTATTTTATTACAACTTCATCCCAGTCACAGATTCAACAACTCTAACTTCAACTGCATTACCAACTCGAGCACAATCAATTCAGCTCATACCAACTGACACCAGCATATCCACCTCCTGTGACCTAAGCATATATCTAATCAGCCACCTGCAATATCATCTCAGGCCACCTGCACTTACCAGAACAACAACATCATCAACTTCATGGTTCGAACCCTTGTCTCAACATCTTCTGTGGATCTCAACCACCATCACCATTGTTCTTCTGACTCTCAATACCAAATATACCATCATTCACTAAGATTCAGACTCAGCTACCTCCAATCTCAGAAACATCAAACCAGCAAACACCCATCTAATCTGGAGACTGAAAAGGCGAGGGTACCCAAATATACCTCAAGCTAAAAACTTTTCCTTCCTATAAGTCCTTTCTCCGAAAGTGATTGTCTATGGGCTGAGTCGAGACAATACAACTAATCGGTTCATACTTCGTGTGATCGTCTATGGATACGAGATCGAGACAATATAACAACGAAGTATGTTTACTTGATACAAAGGTTCGGACTTAACCAAACACAATAAGATTGCTTATCAAGTAAATAGGAATTAACGTTTGTGTAATTTACTTTAATTATAATAAAATAATTATAATGCGGAAATATAAAGTAAATGAAACAACAAGATTTTGTTAACGAGGAAAACCGCAAATGCAGAAAAACCCCGGGACCTTGTACAGAATTGAATACTCTCAGGATTAAGCCGCTATACAAAATAAACCAACTTCGTATAGTTGAGACCAATCAACTAAACCTATAGTTCACCTAGTCCCGTGTAGCGCCCCCTAATCTAGCAGCTGACTAATCCCAGTGATTAACCAAATAAGGAGGCACTAAGAAACCAAATCATTTATTTAAGCATTCAAATATAAATCTGCTACAAAACTTAACCGAAAACTAGCCCAGCTCAGAAATATATAAATACAAGAACTCCTCTCAGATGATACATATACAATAGTCATTTGGTTAACAAATATAATATGCAACATAATAAACATAGTCGAAGTTAACCAACTAATGAAATCAACTCCTCGAAGCTTCCGCTGCGCAACTCGGATCTGTCTCTGAAACTGAAAGTGGGAATGGGTGAGAACATCATCCCTAAAAGGGGTGCCCCGCAGGAATAACATTTAACTTTCATGCAATCATTAGAAATGATTTGAAAACAATTCATGTTTTCCCTAACACTAAAAACACAACCAATTCACAGAGGTAAACAATCATATATATGGAACTAACTCCTTCTAAACAATGTATAATATGGTGACTCGTCCCGCACCTAGATAATAATATGGTGACTTTTCCCGCACCTAGATAATAATATGGTGACTCGTCCCGCACCAGTAAATGAAGGAGCAGTACCCTATATACCACAGATGGAAATTCTTATTTCCAAACAATCAACTGGAAATTCTTATTTCCCAAACAATTCATAAAGACAAACAAGGCATTACAATTCCTTTCCAAACAATGGAAAGATTAAAAGAATCAATAGTACTTTCGGAGTTTAAAATAAAACGATGCATGGAATATACAATCACACTATGCATGAATTTAACATAAACTTTTGTAAAAGAAAACAACAATAATCACAAAAGAGCCAAATGTAAATTCCCACAGCAACAACAATTCTCTTAACTCTTATTCCAACAACACTACCATTTCAATTCCAGTTCCATGCCACCACCATTTCACATCCATTCCTGCAATTCACACCACCAGCACATACATTTATAGACCTCAAACATTTATCCCTTCTGCAACTCTCGTTCTATACACACTATTCTCAGTTCATTCATACCACTACCAGTTACTCATATTCATTACCACCAACAAGGAATACACATCTCATTTTATGTTTCTACTCTCATCTCAGACACCTACACACAAAACTCAAATAACAATCATTCCCAGTTTCACTACTTCATTTAATCCTTGTAATTAAATTAAAATCAACTACATCTCATTACAACACCACAGAACCTCCATGCTTGACTAATATCCTCATCAATTCAACCACTGCTTTAGCTCAATCTCACAAAGAAAGTATAACAAGACCTCATATCATTATCTAACCCAATCTCAACACAAACCCATGAAACAATCCATCATTTCATACTCAAATACATACAATTAAATAAACATCATTTAAGAAACACTATTTTACCTCTTTCGAAAATCCCTGAGTTTAATTCACAACCTCAGAATCAACACTAGCAGTATCTTCATCATTTTCTTAAACCGGGAATCAAACCCTAACTACTGAATTCTGATCTATTCTTCAAACCCAAACTCTAATCAGGTAAAACCCATCTTCAATCAATCTTCTAAATATCGATTTCATTTTCTAATTCATCTTTAATCGAATCTCGAACCTAGGTTCAGAAACCCTAGTTCTCAGTTCATCTCCAAGCAATTTCAGAACTTCAATCGAACCTAAACCCATGATTCTTCAATTCGCCATAGCTCTATATTTCTTTTCCCAAATCTTCAGAGCATCAATCAACTCTATGAACCCTGATCCTGATTGATAGAATCATCTTCTTCTTTTCCAAACTCGATAATCATCAACACCATCTCCTCATCAACATCAGTAACATCTTATAGTTAATCTACTCCTACTCAACAATTAATTCTCTCAAGTCATATCTCAAAATCATCTCTCGGCTTCGAACAGAGGAAGAGAGGAGAAGATGAGGAAAGATGAAGAATGAAAAAGAAAAAAGAAACAAAGGAACTTATCTTCTCGGTCTGGGGTCGATAAGACCAACCCAAAATTACTGAGGCACCCAAAAATTGGATAAGGGATGCCAAGGCGGCTAAACTTCAAACTAATCTGATAATCTCTTCTTCGTCCAGAATCCGATTGACACGTTCGAGTAGTCCATTCCACGTAACTTTTCGAGATCTATTCAAGGGTACTAGTTTCGTATCTAAATCGTTGTTAGATTAATTTCTATTAATTAACATTCGTGTTAAACTAATCGAGTTATTAGTGGCTAATTGGTCACTTGACCAGTCTAATAGCGTTGACTAGCTCGAGGGTCCTTACATTTTCCCCACCTTATTTATTTTCGTCCTCGAAAATCAAACCATCCTTCTGGTCTTCAAAAACTCCCCACCTTATAGAAAAATCCATCTCTTGTTTAAGCGCAAACAACATAAAACAAAGCACAAACCTAAATGGCTTTATACAACTAAAATTTGTGGCTCTAGGTTCAATTATACTAATTTAATTCCATAAGATGAGTGTCTCTAAGGTCACTATGCTGAATTAATTTCTAACAGATGACTAGGTCTAAATTCTTATCACTAAATTTCTACTTCAAAATATTAATGGTTCTAACTACGAGAGAAATACTCTATCAGTTTCTAAGTAAAGTTTGGGATCTATCAGTCCACTAATAGAAGCAAGTCTCCTTTCTATGTCTAGTGATACAAGAATGCAGTTGCCCTGTCTAGGTTCGCGACGCCTGACAATGCCTACTACGTAACAGGTATCACCTGAACACTACAGAATTACCAACCTCGTTATTCCCCAGTGCTGGATTAACTAAGTTCTAAGTTATTATGACTAATTAATCTCTAAATTCTATTTTATCTGATTTACCTTAAGAGTTTTACTTCATAAATTATATAGATAATTCACAACATTCTAAACAATTTAATCATTAAAATTATTTTATTTTATTTTGGAGAGGAACCACCACGGGCATTTTATTATTATTATTTATTTTATCAATATAAGTAATCCAATTTCAATTTCATGTCGATTTATGGTATCTAATATTTTTAACTTTGGTGTAATACCATATATATAATTTTTAGATTCATGTACTATTTAAGAATAGCTTAATGTTATAACCATTATCCAAATGTTACTATTATTACACATTATGTTCGTAGTACCTATTTGTTTATTTCTTTATGTGACTTGATATAAGTAAATAACTGCGAACAATTTTTTTTATAGTTATTTGGTATTAATACTTTATTATTATCATAACCTTTATGTTTTATTTCCTAGGCCGATAGAATTTAATCTTAATTAACCATAACTCCAAGTTTAATTTTTTTATTAATACTAGATTTAATTTGATTTAACTATATTTCCTTAAATTTTACATTATTGCTAAATAGTCCTTAAGTTGCTCTGTTAATAAAAA
>NC_039364.1:70946013-70946684 GCF_003573695.1 Papaver somniferum | reverse complement strand
AGATTTTATTTATTCAGATTGAATCCGTATATTATACTGACATTGGTAATTTAATATAATCGAAATTCGAGTCTGCGTAATTTTTTTTTTATAATATCCTAATAGTCTTTAGATTTTGGGTATTAATAATAAGTATCTTATTCATAGGATCTTTATGTCTAATTTTGTTCTAAGCATTCCAGTACTATAAATATTACTTCATGTGTATAATTTAGTGATTTAATGAATCTTTTATTGGACTAAAGATAATATGGGTATACTATCGTTAACAAGTTTGGTCTCTATTTTATGCCTTATATGACCGCACGTTCTTAATCCTACCTAATAAGTCTTACATTAACTATCCGATTTAAACGCAAAACACATAATTCTACTTTGTTATTAGTTAACTTCACAAAACTCAATTTTAAATAAACGCTAATAATTTTTTTCCATGGTTATTTAATCTTAATCATTATTTTATCACTATATATTTGTAAATGAGATTTTAATTTAAGTTATGCTCAATATAATATTAATTTAAATTCTAACAGTTTAAGTTCGTCATACTAATTTTCCATTTCAAAAGATGATTGAATCTATTTACGAAGAAGAATCCTATTAATATACCAATTTATTTTCTTTAAATTCTAATATTACACTAAGCATCTGATACTATTATTACTACCTCA
>NC_039364.1:70945606-70945780 GCF_003573695.1 Papaver somniferum | reverse complement strand
ATCAACTACATCTCATTACAACACCACAGAACCTCCATGCTTGACTAATATCCTCATCAATTCAACCACTGCTTTAGCTCAATCTCACAAAGAAAGTATAACAAGACCTCATATCATTATCTAACCCAATCTCAACACAAACCCATGAAACAATCCATCATTTCATACTCAAAT
>NC_039364.1:70841873-70945432 GCF_003573695.1 Papaver somniferum | reverse complement strand
AAAGATTTACTGAATCATTTGTTAGGCTAAAGATAATTTCGGTACAAGATTTCTAACAAATTGAGTCTTTCTATTTTATACATTATATCCTTATCTTCTTACTCTAACGCCTAATGTATGAGATTAACTATCTAGTTTAGACGCAAAACGTATATCTCTAATTTGTAATTAGTTTAATTTACAAAACTTAATCGTAAATAAGCGTTATCAATTTTCCATAATTATCTAACCATAATTATTATTTTTGTCGTTATATAGCTTTAACGAAATATTAGTTAAGTTAAGTTCAACATGATACTAATTGATAAATGTTAACACTACTTTATTAAAATTATTATTATTACTATTATTCCCATCTATAATTACTATTATAATTTTATTTTATTTTATTTTATATTTTTTTTATTATTAACATTCATGGTCAAACTATTATTCTAACTACTCTTACAAAAATTATCATGTCCCAAAAATATTATTAACATTTATGTGATTATAAATTGTTGACCCTACGTATAAGTCAGGATGTTCAATAAGTTTTCTACGTGGCTTTCAAGATTTATCAATTGTGTTAATTTCACTATTTTTCTAGTATTGGATTATGCACGTATTCATACTTTTAGACTGATTATTCCCCAACCTTTATTAGCTAAAGTTACTGGTGTAACCTACAATTTTTACTTCATTACATACACAAACAACCAAACAAACATATCAATCAATCAAATAAATCTTTTAGTTATTGATAACTTTTAGTGATTAGATTTATCTCATAACCCCAATCCAGTTCTAAACTAATCTAGTTCACTAACTAGCACTGGCTACTCCTATCTTTTCCCATTTAAGATCTAATAGTGAGCTCTGATACCAACACTGTAGCGCCCCCTAAGCTAGCAGCTGACTAATCCCAGTGATTAACCAAATAAAGAGGCACTAAGAAACCAAATCATTTACTTAAGCATTCAAATATAAATCTGCTACAAACTTAACCCAAAACTAGCCCCGCTCAGAAATATATAAATACAAGAACTCCTCTGAAATGATACATATACAATAGTCATTTGGTTAACAAATATAATATGCAACATAATAAACAAAGTCGAAGTTAACCAACTAATGAAATCAGCTCCTCGAAGCTTCCGCTGCGCAACTCGGATCTGTCTCTGAAACTGAAAGTGGGAATGGGTGAGAACATCATCCCTAAAAGGGGTGCCCCGCAGGAATAACATTTAACTTTCATGCAATCATTAGAAATGATTTGAAAACAATTCATGTTTTCCCTAACACTAAAAACACAACTAATTCACAGAGGTAAACAATCATGTATATGGAACTAACTCCTTCTAAACAATGTATAATATGGTGACTCGTCCCGCACCTAGATAATAATATGGTGACTCGTCCCGCACCAGTAAATGAAGGAGCAGTACCCTATATACCACAGATGGAAATTCTTATTTCCAAACAATCAACTGGAAATTCTTATTTCCCAAACAATTCATAAAGACAAACAAGGCATTACAATTCCTTTCCAAACAATGGAAAGATTAAAAGAATCAATAGTACTTTCGGAGTTTAAAATAAAACGTTGCATGGAATACACAATCAGACTATGCATGAATTTAACATAAACTTTTGTAAAAGAAAACAACAATAATCACAAAAGAGCCAAATGTAAATTCCCACAGCAGCAGCAATTCTCTTAACTCGTATTCCAACAACACTGCCATTTCAATTCCAGTTCCAGGCCACCACCATTTCACATCCTGCAATTCACACCACCGGCACATACATTTCTAGACCTCCAACATTTATCCCTTCTGCAACTTTTGTTCTATACACACTATTCTCAATTCATTCGTACCACTACTAGTTACTCATATTCATTACCACCAACAAGGAATACACATCTCATTTTCTGTTTCTACCCTCATCTCAGACACCCACACACACAACTCAAATAACAATCATTCCTAGTTTCACTACTTCATTTAATCCTTTTAATTAAATTAACATCAACTACATCTCATTACAACACCACAGAACCTCCATGCTTGACTAATATCCTCATCAATTCAACCACTGCTTTAGCTCAATCTCACAAAGAAAGTATAACAAGACCTCATATCATTATCTAACCCAATCTCAACACAAACCCATGAAACAATCCATCATTTCATACTCAAATCCATACAATTAAATAAACATCATTTAAGAAACACTATTTTACCTCTTTCGAAAATCCCCGAGTTTAATTCACAACCTCAGAATCAACACTAGCAGTATCTTCATCACTTTCTTAAACCGAGAATCAAATCCTAACTACTGAATTCTGATCTATTCTTCAAACCCAAACTCTAATCAGGTAAAACCCATCTTCAATCAATCTTCTAAATATCGATTTTATCTTTTAATTCATCTTTAATCGAATCTCGAACCTAGATTCAGAAACCCTAGTTCTCAGTTCATCTCCAAGACAATTTCAGAACTTCAATTGAACCTAAACCCATGATCGCCATAGCTCTATATTTCTTTTCCCAAATCTTCAGAGCATCAATCAACTCTATAAACCCTGATCCTGATTAATAGCATCAGCTTCTTCTTTCCCGAACTCGATAATCATCAACACCATCTCCTCATCAACATCAGTAACATCTTATAGTTAATATACTCCTACTCAACAATTAATTCTCTCAAGTCATATCTCAAAATCATCTCTCGGCTTCGAACAGAGGAAGAGAGGAGAAGAGAAGGAAAGATGAAGAATGAAAAAGAAGAAAGAAACAAACGAACTTATCTTCTCGGTCTGGGGTCGATAAGATCAATCCAAAATTACTGAAGCACCCAAAAATTGGATAAGGGATGCCATGGCGGCTAAACTTCAAACTAATCTCTTATTCGTCTGGAATCTGATTGACACATTCGAGTAGTCCATTCCACGTAACTTTTCGAGATCTATTCAACGGTACTAGTTTCGTATCTAAATCGTTGTTAGATTAATTTCTGTTATTTAACGTTCGTGTTAAACTAATCGAGTTATTAGCGGCTAATTGGACACTTGACCAGTCTAATAGTGTTGACTGACACGAGGGTCCTTACATTCCGTATGTATTCCCATGCCTCCAACTTATAAATAAGTCATGTACCTGAAACAATTCCTTTGGTTCGTATTCCAAACAGTAAAGGAACAACAAATCTGTTTGGTATCAACTCTCTGCAACCAAGTGATATGAGTCGGACAAAGGCTCTTCTGTTTATCTTAACATAAACTCCTTCGTCAGGTTCTTAGATCTATCTTATGTTCAATTACCCAAAGTAATCATAAGATTTTGCAATCAATACCTTTAATCCTAAGGAACCGTATTGATGCCGATCTACTCAACTATTCTATCCAATCTACCACAAGGATAAACCGATTATAGTGAGATCCTCTTTTTACCAAACAAGTATTGTGCACACCAAAGATTTATATAACCAAGTCATAAATATGATATCTCTTTTTTGTCTTCAAATCTTCTTAGATCTTCAATAAACACCTGCACACAACTACTTGAATCTCTTTTGATCAATCACACACAGAACGGAGTCTGTTAACAATGGATTATCACTAGATCGTCTTTAGCACTAACAACAATCTAAAGATACCTGTCGAAACTTCGAACTAGTTTGAGTAAATCTTATATCAGAAGAGAAGATTCTCAAGCATAAACAAACTAGGTGCAATCAAAGTTCAACCACCGTTAGTCAATCAAATCAATCGAAAACAAAAGATAAACCGTAATTATCTATTTTCCCACCAACGATACTCGTAGAGCTTCTCAATCCCAAAGAAGTCTTTAAATTGAGCGGCCGTAAGAGATTTTGCCTAATTAGGTTACTCTCCTCTCCGAATAGGCGGCTTCACCAGCAACAGTACAACAGAGGAAGTTTATTGTCACGAAGGATTAGTTTGCTAGAAATGCAAACTTCAAGTATTTACAGACAAGGATGTTTGGACACCAACGAATTTCCAAAACCGAAAATATTCTCAAGATATTCAATAATAATTTCCATATTCGGTTTTCATAATTCCTGAGAATGCTCTGTCCAAAATAATGATCGAAAATCTCCTTGGAAAATCTTTAACTAGCAAATGCACATTACTAATTATTATTTTCCATATATAATTGAAACCCTTAATTAAAAGATTATTAACTTATTTAATTTCGATCCTGGGATTTACTTCCTTCTTAGATGTTAAGTAATATCTTTGAACAATAAAAGATACGCATAAATGCACGTGTTCAAAGTGTGTCGACATCCTTGCTTTGTAAGTCCTCTTTCATACTTACACACTTGAAACCGATTTACCACGCTTCCAAACAAATTTAGAATTGGTTCATCTGACTTTCAAGAGTTATGCGATTGATTAAGAACTCTCAATCACAAATCATGGGTTTAACGGTTCTACCAAACACAAGTTTCGGTTCTACCTCCATGTGAGTACTGTGCATAATCACACTAGCTTTCCAAAATTCGGTTGACTAGGTACTGGGATCGGTTCCCCACATATATATGGTATCTAACTCATATGTGTTGCACAAGTCCATAGGATCGGTTCCTCTTTGCCTAAAAACGTGTTGCACGTGTCCATAGGATCAGTTCCCCTTTCTACTATAAACCTTGCTGCACCCTATACAAGGATCGATTCCCCTTTGTGATGTATTGCACCTCTTACTAGGATCGGTTCCCCTTTACCAAGTGCTAGGTCTTACAAACTACACAAACTCGATCATACCATCAGGTGATTACTTAAGATCGGTTTCACTAATAAAAGTCATACCAATACAAAAGTCAGGCCTCATGTGAGTAGTTTTAACAAGAACACAAACAAGTCATGAGCGGTTATACTAATCACACATATTGGTCGTCCATAAGATATGCAATGAAGAACAATCCCAATAATGCCTAGCGATTTCCTTTTCGATTCACAAACAAAGTTCATGAACTTACTTCCTTAAAACACATGTAAAAACATTGTTTCCTCGGATGAAATCCTCACCTCGTGCCCATACATAATCACAATAGCATTCAAACGATTATGTCGACGTCTTATCTACAAAGTTTAATGGTTAAGCAATAAACCTCGTATTGTATTCCTTAATACTATGTCTATCTAGAGTGTTCATGCTTCGCAGTTTTGTTTTCAATATGCACGACTTGAAAGATACGTTAGGGAATGAAACAGTTCAAGTCAAATATCACTAACCTCAAGTGGAAGGATGATGTTGTGGTTGTAGCTCCATACTTCTTCACTTCTTCAAGTCTTCGCAATACTTGTAATGTCTCATATCCTAATACTTTCAAGCCAACCTATACGAAGTTGACTCTAGTACATTTAATCAAGCGACTCTTAAATGAGTTTTGGTTTATTAAAATATGACAACCAAACTTGACATACCAACGCTTGGTGGGTTCAACTGAGTTATGCTCTAACAGAGACCAAGAACCATAGCTTCAATTTCTGCAGCAACAGATCACATGTGCTAGAGCATTGCTCGGTCGAACTCGCATGCGTTGCTATCTCAAGCATGTTTTTCAATATTAGTGATCAAAACTATAAGTCTTGATTACTAGCCTATTAGATCTAAGGTCTTGGATTAGGATAGAAAGTGTAGTTGAGCTCAAGACTCCATGGCAATCATCATACAAGACGAAGGACTACTCAAGGAACTGGTGGATCTTCATAGACTAAAAGGTATGTGGAGACTTGAACTTATCTGTCACTCAAAATTATATTTACTCTATCTCCTACTCTTGAGACAAAAGTCGTTTTGACATGTAGACTTTCATTATACACATTTGCTATTTCCAGCCGAGTTTATCTCGCCTATCTATTTCTCGAAATATGTGTTGGTAAGCTTTCACTTTAGCCGAATTCATCTTTACCAAGTGACGAAAGTCATGTTATGTTTCAATCACTTTGAAAATTGCTCTGACGAAAAATGGTTTGTGAATAACGGCTATATAACGTTCTCTGAGAATGTTTCAATGATTGAAATGAGAGTTTAGATTACATAACCATTGGTAGATATAAGCATTGTTGTGGAAACACATATATGCGGAACTTCTCGGCCCGAGATTTTTTGCTGGAGTTTGTGTACTCCTTCCATGAGATTAAGTCCGCGAACCCAGTCCGCGAACTTGAGCAGGTTATATCTAAAGTCGGTTGTTCTTGAACTAATGTTTAAATAAACTAAGGAATGCTTTTGCAAACCGTGTCTATAAAGTTCATGAACCGATTCGAGTGAATCAAACTGATTTTGCTTCAATTGTGTCTTGTGTAGTTACATAAGATTTCCTTGCAATTAACTAGTTCATTTGAGTCATTTGAACTAGTTATGGTGAAGAAGAATAAGGTTGATATGAGAGTAATCTTATGGCTAACCATTTGGTTAACTTGTTGAACCAACAAATGTTAATGTTTGGGTACGGTTCATAAACCCAAAATTGGACATTTCATTGGTGTGTGACAAGCTAAGTTTTCATCTAAGGGTTGAGAAATATTAGCTTGAATCTAAGCAGTTTTTCATCTAACGGTGAATATTGAATGCTTTGTTACTAAGCTAACATTGATTGCAAACCCTGATTTGAAAGTGTATATAAGGGAGAACTCTAGCAACTGGGAAACCTAATCCCCACACATTCTGTGTGATACTAGTTGTGCTAATCTAGAGTCGATTCTCCTTTAACCTTTGGTTTATTTCTTCATCTAAACCAGGTTAATGACTTAAAGACTTCATTGAGATTTTGAAGCCAGACCGATACTACTTTTCTTGTAGTTGTGTGATTTGAACTTGCATATTTTATCATACGAGTACAATTGAAATAATTGGCTTGAGATTTTATATCTCCGATAGGCAAGATAGAAAAGTAATCACAAACAAACTTCGTCTCATCGTTTGTGATTCCGCAATATTTTTTTTCGCTGCGTCGTTTAAGATTATTGTGAGGTGATTGATAACACTAAGCTATTCTTCGGGAATATAAGTATGGTAGTATTGATTGGTTCATGTTCACCTTGATTTATCAAAAGACGGAACAAAAATCGTAGGTATATTCGTGGGAGACGGATTTATCTGTTATCGTAGACTTTTATGTGTGATACAGATTTGTTTATTAAAGTTTTCGACTTTGGGTCGTAGCAACTCTTAGTTGTGGGTGAGATTAGCTAAGGGAAACAAGTACGCAATATCCAGCTGGGATCAGAGGCGTAAGAGCATAACTGTACCTTGGATCAGTGTGAGATTGATTGGGGTTCAACTACAGTCCAGACCGAAGTTAATTTAGAGTAGGATAGTGTTTGTAGCGGCTTAATACAGTGTGTGTTCAATCTGGACTAGGTCCCGGGGGTTTTCTGCATTTGCGGTTTCCTCGTTAACAAAATTCTGGTGTCTGTGTTATTTCTATTCCGCATTATATTTGTTTATATAATTGAAATATCACAGGTTGTGCGTTGTTCAATCAATTAGAATATCCGACCTTTTTGGTTGTTGATTTAAATTGATTGACACTTGGATATTGGTCTTTGGTACCATCCAAGTTATCTCTCTTTGATAAAGACTCGCAGATTTCTATTTGCTTGAGTAAAGATCAAATCGAGAGACTGAGATATAAACTCTTTGATATACTTTTAATCTAGATTGAGTCTGACTGTCTAGTTGATTCTCCATAAAGTATATTGGAGTTTGTCCATACAGATTGTTAAGCGAAATATTGGGTGTGGTTGTTAGACTCCCGCTTTTTCAATTGGTATCAGAGCAGGCAAACTCGTTTAAGACCTTACAAGTCTGTGTTTGTAGCGATCTGATTCTATGGACATAGGTGTTATCTCAATTAACGTACCACCAGTCTTCGATGGCTCAAACTACCCAGGGTGGAAAGTTGCTATGTGTGCTTATCTTCAAGCGCGTGATTTTCAAACCTGGGTACGCATTGTTAATGGCTATGTTCCTCCGATTAATACAAAAGGCGATGTATATATACCTAAGGATGTCGGTAGTTATAGTCCTGAAGAATCTCTTGCTGCAATGCAAAACTATGACGGATTAAATGTTATCAGACAAGCCGTTACCCCAAATCTTCAGCACTATGTGTCTACCTGCACTAAGTCTAAAGATGCCTGGGATATCTTAGAATCTGTATTTGAAGACAATAGATACGTTTCTAAGAAGCACGTCATCGATGGAGGAAATAACCTCGACACCCTTTTCAAAAATACCTTTCTTGAAAAGGTAAAAATTCTTGATCCAAATTTTGTTCAGACCTTTGCATTCAATGTTGTTTCCGAGACAAGTGAATCCTCTAACTTGTCTTGGGATGATGAATGTTGTTCATATGGTGACTGGTTCGATAAACCATTGATAACAGAAAGGATCAAGGATTTTTTGTCAGCTCTTGCTGCTAATGATTCTGTGAAAGAAAAATCCTTAAGTGTCCACGTTTTGAATACGTCTGATGAATGTGATTAACCCGCAGCTCTTGCAGCAGAAACATCTACATACTCAAAGTTTGATTCAGAAATTGAGTCTGACACAGAGATTTTTGAATTCTTGAAAAGGGAGGTTCTTCAACCAAATCTTCGATTAAAGGCTTCATTGAAGAAACTAGAATCATTAATCCAGGTGAAAGATCTTGAGATGGACTGTCTTAATGATAAACTCACCTGGACTATTGCTCTAAAGGAGAAAGAGACTAATACTCTCAAAGATAATCTACAAAGATTATCTGGTAGTTCTGAGAAAATCTCAGCAATGTTATTTGGTCAGAAATCCTTTGGAAACACAAATGGTTTAGGATTTAAAAGCAAGACGTCAAGTATTGTCAACCACGTTGCCTCTATTCATGTAAAAACAAAGGTTGACAGTTGGGATAAACAGAAGGCACTTCAACAAGACAAAGGATCCCAGATTTGTTCGTTTTGTCGAAATGCAAATCATGTTCAAAGCACGTGTTGGAGATTCAGGAGGAACAACAAAAGAATTTCCAGACTGCAAAAGAACATGCAAAAGATGAATCTGTATAATCAACATGGGTCTCATAGAACCAATGCTTCCAGAGTCAGAAGAGGTAGGAAACCTGTTTATACAACAAACCTTGGTAAATCACCGTGTGATAAACAAGGGGAGCATTTGGCTCACAACGTCACCGTCTAGTTTCAGAGACGTTCGCATGCTCATTGTTTAGCTTGGGAAAAATGAGGTTTGCGCTAAAAATAGCCCAAGATTTTTTTCTTTATTTCTTCTTATGTTTGTTAAGAAAATATTCTCCTAAAAAATGGAGGACGGATTAAATCCTGAAGGACTTTCTGTGTCTCTAGGGTTTGTGGTTCATAAATCCGTTCTTATTCTTGTGTCTTCTCTTTCTCTTCTCTACTCTAAAAGATACATACTCATGGCTCCTGTGACTAGAGGGATCACAAAAAGAGATGCATTTGAAGCAGTTAATGTGTATCTTTGTAAAGGAATCTCTACCTCAAGAGTAAAGAAAGCGAAGTCAACAATCAATGGAGAAGGTTCTTCCTCTAACTGTCTCTTATCTGTTTGTCATTATTATATTGATTTCAGAGGCATGGTGAAAGATTTCATCAACAAGAGAAATGATTTAAAATCTCAAATCATTTCCCTCTTTGGAAAAGATAACTCACTATGAACAAATGTCGTCTCTAACCAAGAACACCTTGTGTGAACTAAAAAGAGAACATAGTGAGTTGACTGATATTTCTGAAGATTTAGAGGAATTGAACGATCCCATAATCAATGGGTTTTTCAATAGTGGGAAGGAATTCTCAGTAGATGTTCTGAGAAAGATCTACAGTATCTAATAAAGCTTCTATTTTCTTGTTTTGTTTAGAAGAATAACTAGGGGTTGGAATAGCCATTATTGTGATTACACATAGCTATGTCCAACGTTTTCATCTTCATGTTTTTAGATTTATTGGTTTAAATTCTAAATTGTTTGGAAGATGATTTTTGCAGTATTAATCTTTATGGTTTTTGCAGTATTCGTCTTCGTGTATCCTGATTTTGTTCGATTGTTGATTTATCACTTGGACAAGATTGGTAGAAATCATCAAAGTTCTCTTCGTCTCAAACTTTGTTGATTCCACAAGTTTTATACTTGTGAGGTGAATAATAATCTAGGCTGCACTTTGGGTTGCATAAGTCCGGATTTTGAGGTTTGCTAGACTTTGTCTATTGCTATCGATTTCCACACCTTTGATCAAATCAATTGATTGTAAAAGGAAATCTATAAGATTAATCCGTGGGAAGCAGATTGGTTCAAAGTCTTCAATTGAGTTGAAGCAAACTCTTAGTTGGTGTGACGTCAGCTAAGGGAATCAAGTGCCCGGAGTCCTGCTGGGATCCAAGAGGTGTAAGGAGCACGATTGTACCTTAATCGGTGGGATACCTTTTAGGGATCAAATACACTCTAGTCTGAAGTTAATTGGTAGTAGGATAGTGTCTTTAGCGGCTTAATACAGTTTGGTGTTCAATCTAACTAGGTCCTGAGGTTTTTCTGCATTTGCGGATTCCTCGTTAACAAAACTTTTGGTGTCTATGTTATTTCTTTTTTTGCATTTTTTTTATAATTGAAATATCATAGGTTGTGCGTTGATCAAACATAGTATATACATACGACCTAGTTTGTTGGATACGACTTGATTGATTCTTGGACATTGGTCTTTGGTACCGTCCAAGTTATCTCTTTGTGATTAGGTTCACAGATTTGTTTCTGTAAACGTTCTAATTGCAAGAGAGAGAAATATAATTGTAGATATTATTCCTTGATTGAGTTTAACTTTCGGAGTTGTATTGGGTTTGTCTATATAGATTTCCTAAGAAAAAAGTGGTGGCGCATTTTGGTACCCCCTCCCGTTTTCAATTGGTATCAGAGCAGGCAAACATGGTAAGACCTAATAAGTCTATCTTTGAAGCAGATTGACTAAAAGGAAAAAGAAGAAATCTCGAAAAACGTATCACCAGTTCTGAATCATTCAGACGTGGTTCAAGAGTTTGGTTCATGTGAATAAACTGTCACATGTGTTACATCATTTGAAACTGTGGATAACTGGGAGACATGCCAAGAAAAATAGTTGGATGAACTTTCTGACGAAAGTGATTCTGATATTGATACAAATGTTGATATGGAAGTCTCAAAATACATCAAGTTGTTTGACTATCTCTTAAAAGGAAAAAGATCAACATATTGTCTGACTTCGTTTATGACTCCTCTCTGTCAAGAAAATAAGAGATTGAGAAAGATATTTAATGGTTATGATTGTGATCACCAGGGCTGGTCCTGAGTATTTTTTGCCCCAAAGCAAATCCAATGAGTGCTTCCCCCTTATCTTAAAAGAACTATATGGTCATCGATGTTATAATTTTATTTTCTTTTTAAACATCCAACATATTAGTTAACATTTGATCGTCGATGATTGACCGGTTGTCAGCCGTGCAAATATAATTCACTTTCTCGCTCAACTAGATATAAATATAGTATGTGATAAGAAAAAGTTCGTTCCCACAGAGAGGTCTTGGGTTGTCAATATGTTCCGGTTTCCTATATAAAATAATGGGGGGATTTTCTGATTTTTATAATATAAAAGTAAAATAAAAGCAAACAAAACAAATAAAGCGAAGCAAACACGCAAATCAAGATGAAAGAAATTGATTAAGGATCCGTTTTCATCCATAAACATGTTTTTCAACAATAACTAGAATTGATATTTAATCTCAACTTTTATCAAAAGTCCTGGGATACCTTGATCGCAAGAATATCCCGCTAATTTCCTCTTGTCATCAACAAACACATTAAAAGATGCGAAAGTGAATTCTTCCTAGAAAGAAACCTAAAGTGTAAAAGCACAATTAAGTTTAACTCCCTAAGAGCACTAATTTCTATGAAATAAGACTAATCAATGCAAACGAACGTGTAAAAGCATTAATCCGTTTTAACAAAGGTTATGATCCACATGTGACTACTAGGATGTATCACTACAAGCAATAATCACAATTATGCTACGTGTATTCAAGGTGTATCACGTTTACGTATAATAAACCCTAAACTAGCAATAGATATGATTACGAGTTCTACCAATTTGCAACTTGACAAAACTAACAATCAATCATACATGGCGATATTTCTAACGAATCATAATCGACAAAACATGGAGACAAAACTAATTTATTGAATGAAAACCCATATTTGGAAATCCAACTTATTTCTTAACCAATAATAAAATATAGGTACTCATGTCATAGGAGTTCATAACCAGGAGAAAAAGAAAACTCATCATGTTTCTAAACCCTAGGCAAAAATAGAAGAGAAGCTAATAATCTCCCTATGACCAATGTAAGTCTCCCCTTTTTATATTCAGACTTGCCAAACTCGTGCAGGTTTAATCTTCCCGTACAACACCTTTTCGGGCTAGCATGTGAACACTAGAGCCCAGCCCAAATCCACCTGAGTTAGCTAGTGGATCAGTGAGTCAACTCGCCTGACTTTGATTCAGCCATAGTTATGTATGTTCCGGCATGTTCCCGGCCCAGGCCATTTTCACTCTTCCCCTGCACAGCTTCAGCTCCTAGCATACATCAATATCAATTCATGTACCATTTGAACCTTCTGCAACTCATTCAAAGCAACAGCAATACAAAGCTCTTGTCAACTTGAAATCACTGCACTTCACACTTCTTGGTTCTTTCTCAGCTGCAGACACCACCAGAATCATTTAGCAGTAGCAACTTCATGTACTCTCCATTTCCATTGGTCTCATAAGCCTTCTTCATGCATTGTTGTTACCAGCTCATCCTGCTTTCAGCATCAACATATTCCTTGTTTTCGTGTTCTCTTGCCATCTGAGCAGCACCCCATACACATTCAAATTCATTATTCTGCATCACTTCCTTCTACAGTTCACAAGGACATACCTCTCTGCAATCAGTAAGCGCACCTCCAGAGCCATATCCTGCCATTCTCCATCTCCATTCCTGCAACACAACCCACCAGCACCAGTTGCACTGCAACCAGCACTTGCAGCTCAGCTGCCATTCTCAACTGCAACAATCAAACACTCCTATCCATCAGTCTTGTAACTCGATCACCTACAAGTCAGGTTCAATACCAGACTCAACTGCAGCTGCATGATTCCACCAGATTCTTTATGAGTTTGCAATCACCGACTCCTTCCATCATACCCTTGGCAGCAACCTTCAATTCAGCTGCAGATACACACTTCACAACCAGCACCATTTCGCACTGCAGCTGCAATTCTACCATAACTAGCCTTGCACATTCTAGGCAGCATGCCATTCCTCGCAGAACTCGCCATTGCATCAGTCCTGCCTTCTGATTCCACCAGTTCCATTTCCATCTTCTTTTATCATCACCAACATATCCATTGGCATCTCAACAACATCACCACTACCTTGTTCCTCTCAGCTCTCCCTGTAATTGACATCACTACCACTGAACATACACACAACTGCAGCTTCACCAGTCATCACTTCCCTTCAACCTGCTACTGCATATCTTCAACAGCACCAGAGCCATCACCTGCAATGTCAGCATAGCATCACATCCCTTCTGATGAACAACAAACCAACACCTTCTTGAATTCCATCTGCAGTTCAATACCAGCACCAGCAACTGCCTTTTGTAGCTTTCATAACCACCTAACTCAGGCCACAGCTATCTCCTGCAATTCATTCATCTCAGCAGCAGCAATAACATCTGCAACTTCAATTCAATCCCTGCAACGCATTGGACCTCATCCTCCATCCATCCAATTTTTACTCAGTTCGAACCCCATCTCGATAAACAATCTAATTCTTCTCGATTTAGTTTCTGAAATCGTCAAAACCTTTTTTTTTTCAATTCCTCTTCTCGGTTCAATTGCAGATACAGAACCGTCTCAACCCTTGAAAATCACAATCTCAAATCGAACCCAGACTCCATTTCTTCTTCACATATCAACCACAGATTTACCTTGACCATTCACAGACTCGACCCAATTTCAATCTTCTTGTTGTCTCTTCGAACTCAAGAAGAAACCCATTTTATCTGAACTCGAACCCTAACTTCTAATTCATGAATCACCCCAATCGATACTTCAGTGAATAATCACAGAAACCCATCGATTTCATCATCTTCAATTCTTCATCTCTGTCTCAATTCCAATTCAGAACCAGCTTCATCTTTTCAATCTCAGTAACTCTTGTTTATTCCTCTTCTCTAGATTCATCTCTCGAATTTCAGATGGAAATCGGCTCAGATCTGCGCCTCTAACTCTCACTGAGTTTCTCAACTGCGGCACCATGAAAATGCAGCCGACAAATGATTGGGAGAAAGACTATTCTCTCAGTTTTAGGTTTAGGTAATGATGAGGATTCATATTGGCACTCCACGTTATGGGATAAGGGCCACCTGTTGATAAGTAGCCTGTCGGATCTAGATAACCGACAGACTAATTCTTTGTTCAACTCAACTGCCAGTTATGAGGAACCGACTCATCACCTCCTTCCCGCGTAACCTTAGTTGGATCCAAGTATCAGTCGCCTGTGAATCAACCTTTCTGCGCGTTATGCTCCAAATGGACGTTTTCTCCTTATTTTGTTCATAATGATTCCATTGCACCTAATAAACTCAAAAGCAAACATAAGATACATAATTTACAAGAAAACTTGCAAAGAAAGCATAAATATTATATATAAAATTAGGTGTTTTAGACACCTATCAATGATCCGTTATTGACGATGATCCATTGTTGATGAATATCGTAATCCCAAAGGAAAAGACACGTATCTTGTACAAGTATTTTCCCAGGAAGGTGAAGAAGGACACCCGGAATGCCAAAACTCGTACGAATAGTTCTAATCCCATACCAATTTCTAGTCTAGAAGTTCATGTGAAATGTTGTTTGTTTATGGACCAACAATTCCAAGTAAGTTTGGAACTACAGATCTTTTCAATCTTCATATTTGTCTCAATTATTTTCTCAACTGGCCGACTAAATATGACATAGCAGTGTTATTTTGTTACCCTGCTAGACCTGTTGCCCCGAAGTGAAGCTTTCCCTGCTTCCCCTTCACGACCGGCCCTGTTATGACCTAATACAATCCATTCTAAAAGATCGCGAAGAAGAAGTACATTCAAAGAACTTTGAATGTGAAAGGCTTCGTAAAAATCTCATTATGTTGGAAGAAAAACTTGCAAGGAAGGAAGCTAGGTTTAACTCTTAACATAATTGCTTTAAAGATAGAAAACGTGTTTGTCTCTCTCAAGAAAAACAACTAGAGGCTGAATTAACTGATGCCCATGACAATATCAAGTTGTTGGAAGAAAACTTGAAAAAGTTCAATGCTGGTTCAAACAAATCATCTACTGTGCTAGGAGCAAGTAAAAATCATCGTGACACACGGGGATTGGGCTATTAGATGTTGATGGGAGAAAACGATTTACTGGTTTTTGAGGAAAACTGATGAGACGAGGATCGATTCCTCAAATGAGAAAATTGCTTTAACCTTTTTCAAACAGATGCACTGCATGGGAGTGCTTTGAGTTCGAGAGATCAATCTGTAAGACTCCAGCCTAAACCAGGAAAACGGCCCTTCCAGAGTCAATTCGGTCACAAGAGAGGATGGGTCGATCTGTAGGTTGGAAGCTGAGAAGTGTGTGAGATCAATGATGATCAAAGGATTGTGAATGTGTTGTAGGTTTCTGCAAATTGATGAACTGTTGAGTTCCAATAGGTTTGAATTATGCTCTATTGAGAGTGATTGTTCGGATGAGAATTCCTGTGATAATTCCCGTATATTTGTCTCATTTTTCAATCATGAATTCAGAAACTTATTTATATTGCCAGAATGTAGACACACTGATCTCCAGTAAGTGTGACGGTTGTTCGAGTGAAAGAGTGGAAAAGTGGGAAATCGTGGTTAAACCAGTTCCACGTCGTGCGAAGACTTGGTTGATTGTCCACTCACTACTTTTCTAACTTCCTCAACTGCTTGCACGACCTACTCACATCTCTCATCGTGGGTGAACACGCGTGTCGTAGGCCGCCAGACTAAAACCCTAGTTAATATCCCCCCATGTGACATGATTGATGTCTCATGATTGTGGAGTCTGCAAGGCAGATGTGTATTTAATTAGTCAGTAGTTGACTTGATTAGACGATGAGTCTTTGTATTGCTGAGTCGAACATGATTGACGAATGCTATAGGATTCATGGATTGAGCATGTCTGTTGAGACAGATTTATAGTTCTCGAAAGAATGTTGATAGTTGAATCAATATGACGAATACTGATAGTCTGGGAAAATATTGCCCGTTTGATGAATTATTGAATATTGATAGTTGAATCAATATTTCTAGTCTGAGCAAATATTACTCATTTGATGAATTATCAAATACTGATAGTTGAATCAATATTTCTAGTCTGAGCAAATATTGCTCGTTTAATGATTATTGGTAGCACGACCAAATGAAATATTAATTTAAAATATTGGCAGCTTGACCGAATATAATTAATTAGAATGTTGATTGCTGGATCAACATAAAAATACTGGTGTTTGAACCTGTTCATAATTATGCTTTGCAGAGCATTTGATTCGAAACCCTAATTTTGATTGATTGCTGGTCAATTGATGATTTACTGAAAATCAATGAGTGAGAGGGACCGGCTACATGGGATGATGGACCGAACATGTAGCGCCCAGATGCTCGAATGAGCAAACACCAAAGTCCTTTGCAGACCGGTTGGTGAAAGAATGATTAAATGCTTGTTTAATCATTTATTAAAATAGTGCTCGCATGAGCATTAGGTAATAAAACCTAATTATGGATAAACGAGGGACCGACCAAAAGGGTATGGAACCGTCCCTTGGTGGTCGTGGGACCAACTAATGGTCGTTTGATCAAATTCCAAGTTGTTTGGAAAGAGTTTGAACCTAATATGAATTGTAGAAGATCAAATTATGTCAAAATTATGAAGATGTGTGGGACCGGCTCCTTGCAAGCCAAGGGACGACCTTGGTCGGTCACGGTGGCATGCCCGTGTCACGATATTGCCCGTGGCTAAATTCTGAGAGTTTTGATATTTTCTGACGTGTGTTCGAGCAATATATTGGATTTTCAGAAGAGTTTGATCTTGACTAAAACTCTCAATTTAGCATGAATGAGCAAGTAGAACTTTTCTCGTGCGATCAATATTTTAATATTTGCCGTGAGAAGCCTAGTCGGTCATGTGACCATTTGACTTTTTGGCTTTATGGTAGTTTGAGCAATATTGGTGAAATATGGAAAAATTAGGGATTTTGCTCAAACGAGGGAGTTTCATGAGATGAGAGAAGAAATAATAATAAAATAAGGATTTAGAGAGGTTGTGGGACCGGCCACGGCTAGGGCATGACCTGCCGGCCGATGGGCCCGGTCCCCTGACACTCTTCCCTATTTTATATTATTTTCATCGTGTGAGGAAATATGGAGAAACTAAGAGTTTTGTTCGAATGAGGAAGTTTGCTCGAATGAAGGAGTTTTCATGAGATTAGGAAAAATAATAAAATAAGATAAATAATATGGAGAGGCGTGGAACCGGCCACGGCGGCATGACCGGCTGGACGGTGGGCCCGGTCCCTAGGCGCCTCTTTACTATTTTATTATTATTATTTTTCTTCTCTATTTTGTATAGGTTTCCTCGTTCGTCCATATTTTTGAATGCTCGTTCGTGCATTTGGGTCTCGTTCGTGCATTATTGTTAAGTACACTCGCACCATTTTCTCAGGGCTTACTCGGTGGTGGCCCAGATGCATGTACGTTGAATATTTATTACTAACCCATGGAATTCTGCTGGGAAAAGCCATGAATTGAAATAACAAAAAATTATAAAGAACGTAGAATATTTTCTAGGAGTTCAATTGATGAATTTTGCGACTAGAAATAATTAATTGATGGCTCTATACTAGCAGGCAAGCTTCTAGGAGCATTATAATTATTCGAAAATCGAGGTCTGAGCTAGTTGAAGCGCCATGCTCGTTTTGAATGCCTAATTTTGTAAAGTCAGGGAACATTACGACATATTGAAGACGTTATTGCTCTATACTAGTGATTAATACATCTAGGAGCCGTCCAATCATTTTGATTCTATACATAAGTGAATACTGAAATTGCACATTTGATGAAATATGTCGTGGTCTCAGTTGAGAGACTGCATATTCATGCGTAAGAGGCGGTACAGTCAATCATAAATCATCTTGGCATGAACTCTCATGCTTAGATTCTATATAAACTTCACATACGTGTCTGAAGCTGGTCAGAAATATGCAAAGTTATGATTTGACGATTTTAGCCTTCGTCAAAAATCCACCATCAACATAAGGGAACAGATGCTCCAAGTAATAGCATAGAAGTAAAATTTGTCAAAACCAGTGCTTCCTTACAACCAAAGGTTTCCACTAAAATTGAAATACCTAAGTCAGCAGTTGAAGTTCGGAAGAGCAAATTCCAACCTCCAAAAATAGCACATGAGTTTCATAAGTGTTGTTATTGCAGTAAAAAAGGTCACCTGCAAAAGGAATGTCGTTTTCGCATAAGGGATGAAAATCTTCATGATGTACTTTTTTGGGCATCACAAGAAGTCATCAAACCAAGATCATATGTTAAGAATAATACTCTTGACACTATGGGTTGTCAACATCCAACCCTAGGCAAAGGAATCAGTGTTGTAATAAACCAAGTTTTGCCAATAAATGTTCTACAGAGCCTTTTCAAAATTGTAATATTTTTCAAAAGGTTAACCTTGTAGAGACAAAGACAAGATCCAATGCTCCTAGTTGGAAAAGGTCTAACTTGAAGTGTCATCCAAATCTCTCTCCGAGGAACGTCGAAAAAGTTAAAGGGAATAAAAGGATATTGAAGAAATCTGTCTCAAAAACACATAACCATACTGTTTTGAACCTTCACAAAGGTTGAACATACAATTTATGAGCTCAAAAAACTTATTAGCAAATTCAAGGACTTCGGGAGACAAGGAAAAGGCCGAATACATGTAAGAATTCTACATCTTCTTCCCTTAAGGATGAAAACTGTTTAGTTACTAAAACAAGTACAAATCATGGAAGTTTACAAAAGAATCTTGTTGTTCATGATGGGCATTTGACGGATGCCTGCCATAACATAATTTGATTATGGTAAATCGTGCCTCCTCCTGGATCATGAAAATGAGAAAGCACGATATGTTCAAGAATGATTTTTTTTTTTTTTGACACATGATGGTTTGGTATTGTGTACCATATATTCTGTTTTGAATTTCACTAGTAGTATTTCATCTTTGATTATGTCATGTCAACTATCTCTTGTGCTATAGATTTTTATCTAATTGAGCTAAGAACAAGGTTGATTATAATTGTCTGTTTAAATGAGTCCGGACACAACTCATGTACTCGGACTCATAAGTGTTAAGTTTCAAAATCGGCCCGAACCTTGAGTCAAAACCTCTTCAGAAGATTTTAGAAAGAATCTCTCTTCCCTCAGATTTCTTAACCTAGAAATTGTAATATATATAAGGTTCGCTCACCTTGTATTATATCCAAAAGTGTCAGAATAACTCGCAAACAATCACGAACCATGGATGCTTCTAAGTTTTCAAACACCATAAAGGAAGATAACAAGAAGAAAGAGGATGATGGTTCCACAGGTATTGTTGAGTTATATGATAATGTCACCATATCCTGTTACTTTTCTCAAGAACGTACAAGGTCAAGACCGGTTCACATATCCCGAGACTTGGTTGGAAACATTATGAGTGACATCAAAGTGGTGTTTGATCAATTGTCTGCTGCCAAAAGGGATCTCAAACTTCTCAATTCGGAACTGGGAAAAGCCTTTGATGACCTCGGCTCTCTCAAAACGCAATTCTCAGACTACATATGATTTAATTTTCTTATTTATCTATGAAACTTCTTGTGAGAATTTATTCTTATTTTTGAAGGATAACTAGGGTTTGGTATAGCAAAAATTGTGATTACACAAGCTATTTCCAACATTTTTAATCTTGCACGTTTTTAGATTTATTTATTTAAATTCTAGAGTTGTTGGAAGATAAACTTGCAGTATGTAATCATTATTGGTTTAATTATTGAAAAAGTCTTATGAAATATTTGTGCCTTTACGTTTTCTTGAGTCGAGCTAATATTTCATATATGCTCAGAAGCTAAATATATTCTGTTTTTTTATAAAACGGAGAATAGAACAAACTCTTTGAGAATTTTCTCGCAGTATTGATCTACTTGTGATCACACTTTTGTGTTTTTTTCTGCTTGACACACTCCGTAAGATTCTCTTATGTGGAGTCATATCGATCAAAATTATCTTTTGCCCGTAACTGGCGTAGAGATTATTTTAAGTCGATTTTCGGATACAAATCCATATGATTTGTTAATGTCCAACAAAATCATTCATTTTATTAAGCAAGGTCACTCATGTTGTTCTCTTGGGAATGACATCAAACGGGGGAGAGTTCTTAAATGAACTTGTGTTTAATTGTTATATCTCTATGGGGAGTGTGGCTGTGGAATTTGAAAGTGGATGCTTGTATCTTTCTAATCTCATAGATGAGCGCTAAGTATCTTCTTACTATGTGATATCATCTAAAAAAAAGTTGATATGAGGAGTTGCATTTTATCTATCTTATAATATGGAATCTTAAAACTTCCTTAAAATTTGACATATCTTTTGGTTGTATTCATTACAATCCCGCGATTTTCGTACCTTTGTTAATTTTATTGACAAAAAGGGGGGAATTATTAGTAGTTTTATACTACATACATATAGTTTACGGATCATTATGTAAGGGAAAGTGAATCAATAATCTATAGGTTTTACCTATTATGCAAAAGATGTAAGTATTGGTTAAGGGAGAGAAACATATCACCGTAGTATTACTTCAGAGTTACGATAAATTGAACTTTGGAGAAGGAATAATACTATGTTTCTGTACAACGACGATTGAGAATATTTGTTTTCAAAAGTTGTTATCTCTATGGAATCGGTTCTTCAACAACAACGATGCTGAGTTGAACACGTTCAGAATCATTGCAGCTTGAAATTACAAAGAGTTCGAGGAGTTGAAGATGCCAAGGAAATCAGGACAAGTTGGATTCAAGAAGCTGTCGAACCTTTATTTTTATCATATGTATTGATAGTTTTGTCACTAAAATTAACAAAGGGGGAGATTGTTAGAGCATTGCTCGGTCGAACTCACAAGTGTTGCTATCTTAAGATTGTTTATCAAAACTATATATTGATTTCTAGTCTACAATTAGTTAATAAAAATATAGTTGAGAAATAGTGGATCATGGTATTCATCATTGCGTTCGACCGTTTGAAGGCGAAGATCAACCGAAGCTTTTTGAGAACTTCATCAACCAAAGGTAAGTGAAGACTGAACCACTTATATCTCAAGTTATATTCACTTTCTATCATTTGATACGATGTCCCATAACTAATTAGACAATTATGCAGAAACAAGAATTTCGAGCCGAAAACTAATTTTCCAGTTAGCAAATTTCTCGAAATATAATAACTAAGCTTAATGAACATGTGTTCATACTTGATGAATTTCGGTTAAGGACAATTTATTGTTCGGAGTCAAAATCATGATTCAAGTTTATCATTCGGAAATAGCCTGGAACAGTGTTATGTGTCATTCATGTTATTCAGTAATGTTCCGAATCGATTTAGAGATAAATATAGAACTACTATAGATTCGGATACAAGATAATGGTATCAGTCTTACAAACTGGGAAAACTGTTATAAGTCTGAACCCGTATTACATGGACTCGTACAAGTAGCGGAGTACCTATATATCGACTTACAGATTCATGGTACGCATATTCTTATGTATATCATATGAAAATCGGTTTGACTCGTGAACCAGATCGGTATGCATACTCGTATGCAAACCAATCTTGAACTGTGGCTACAGAACCAGGGTGGGTTTCCAAAATGGTATGCAAACTAAAACAGTTTTGTGTTCCTGAACTCGGCAACGTTTTCAGACCGGCACACAAACTGATTTAGTTTTGTGAACTCTGGAACCGGTGACAGTCTTAAGGTTTCTAAAGCGATACGCAAACAACTCCGGAACTCGGTTTGGTTAAATGTTTATAAACCGGTACGCGTACTGTGACTGAAATGACTCACGAATGACAATGGTGTTTGTATCTTTGTTGACGGTGGATTTTCGACAAGGGATAAAATCGTAAAATCATGATACTGCATGTTTCTGACCCGGCTTCAGGAACGCATGTGACGATTCATATTTTATGATCCGTGAATAGTTCATGACTGGACGGTCTCAAAATTATATTGTCCTTGAAACGGCTGAATATATTGAAAAAATCGGATAAATTTTTGTGAAAATAGAAAATAGATAGAAATTGTGTGTTAATTGGTGAATAAAGGAGACTTATATAGATATAAGGAGTACATCCATTTGATAACGATTAAAAATGTAGCCGTTAACGGCCTTTAATTGAATCGACGAACGGCTCAACTTGAACTGAGCATCGGCTAAACCTGAGATGACCATGCCAACCATGGACGACCAGGCCGATCATGGACATGGACAATCGTCTCAACCATTAACGAATTAGTCCGTAAGCTTATCAAATATGCTCCTTTGCCCAGTCCAATTAATTGGACTCTTAGAGCTAGCCCTATGGTACCCTCCATCCCTTCCCTATCCCTCAAATGTGGGGAAGGGATGGCACAAGGAAGGCAACCTCACTATGGTGCCCTCTTATCCTTTCCCTACACGAAACGGCTACTCAGTAGGCGTATGTGTTAGAGCATTGTTAGGTCGAACTCGCATGCGTTGCTATCTCAAGCATGTTTGTCAATGTTAGTGATCAAAACTATAAGTCTTGATTTCTAGTCTACTAAACCTAAGTCTCGGACTAGGATAAAAAGTGTGGTTGAGCTCAAGGACTTCATGGCGATTCATCATACAAGTAGAAGAACTACTCAAGGAACCGTGGAACTTATCGACAAAAAGGTATGTGAAGACTTGAACTTATCTGTCACTCAAAAGTCTATCTACTCTATCTCCTACTTCTTGAGACAAAAATTCGTATGTTATATATATAGACTTAGATTATACACATTTGGTATTTCGAGCCGAGTATACCTCGCCTATCTATATCTCGAAATATGTGTTGGTAAACTTTTCGTTTCGACCAATTTTATCTTTACCTAGTGACGAAAGTCATGATATGTTTCAATCACTTTGAAAATTGCTTTGACGAGAAATGGTGTAACAACTGTATAACGTCCTCTAAGAATGTTTCAATGATTGAAAAGAGAGTTTAGATTACATAACCAATGATGGACATAAGCATTGTTGTGGAAACACATTTATGTATAAGTCTTATTCCTTGAACCAAAGTTTTCGAACTTTGTTGATCAAGAGAAACCGGAAGAATGGCTTGTTGCCAAGTCCGCGAACTCAGTCCGTGAACTGCCGAACTTCTCATCCCGAGAAATTCTGCTGGAGTTGACAAACTAGTTGCGTGAGTACCAGTCCGCGAACCGGTGGAAGGTCTCTTGCCGAGATTTTCTGCTGGAGTTTGTAAACTCTGCCGGTTGCTTAAGTCCGCGAACCTAGTGTGCGAACTTAAGAAGGATATATATCTGAAGATGATTTCTGAACTTAAACTTTAAAAAGACTAAGGAATGCAGTTTGCAAACCGTGGATATAAAAGTTCATGAACCGATTCAAGTGAATTAAATCATCTTTGCTTCAATTGTGTCTTGTGTAGTTACATAAGATTTCCTTGCAATTGAACAACTCTCTAACTAGTTCATTTGAGTCATTTGAACTAGTTATGGTGAAGAGGAACATGGTTGATATGAAATGCTCATATGGCTAACCTTTTGGTTAACTATTGTTGAACCAACAATGTACACGTTTGGGTACAGTTAACAAACCTAGAAGCGTGCAGTTCATTTGTGTATAACAAGCTAAGTTTTCGATCTAACGGTTGAGAAATATTAGCTTGAATCTAAATCAGGTTTTCATCTAACGGTGAATATTGATTTCTTTGTTACCAACGCAAAACCATGATTTGAAAGGCTATATAAAGGAGACATATAGTATTGTGCAAAACTAATCCCCACACCTTACGTGTGATACTAGTTTGCGTACTAGAGTCGGTTCTCCTTTAACCTTTGGTGTTCTTCTTCTAAAGCCAGGTTAACGACTTAAAGACTTCATTGGGATTGTGAAGCCAGACCGATACTACTTTTATCGTAGTTGTGTGATCTGATCTTGCATCTTCTATCGTACGAGTACAATCAGATTGATTGGCTTGAGGTTTTATATCTCCGATATGCAAGATATAAAAAGTAATCACAAACATCTTTGTCTCATTGTTTGTGATTCCACAACATCTTGTTTGGCTACCATACGATTAAGATTGTTGTGAGGTGATTGATTAATCTAGGCTGTTCTTCGGGAATATAAGACCGGATTATCAATTGGTTCCTGTTCACCTTTATTATTATCAAAAGACGGAACAAAAACTTTAGGGTTTTTCTGTGGGAGACAGATTGATCCTTTGATAGACTTGTCTGTGTGAGACAGATTTGTTTATTGTCAAAGCCTGCGATTTTTGGTCGTAGCAACTCTTAGTTGTCGGTGAGATCAGCTAAGGGAATCAAGTGCGCAGTATCCTGATGGGATCAGATGCGTAGGGAGTACAACTATACCTTGGATCAGTGGGAGACTGATTGGGGTTCAAATACAGTCCAGTCCGAAGTTAGCTTGGAGTAGGCTAGTGTCTGTAGCGGCTTAATACAATGTGTGTTCAATCTGGACTAGGTCCCAGGGTTTTTCTGCATTTGCAGTTTCCTCGTTAACAAAATTTCAGGTGTCTGTGTTATTTCAATTTCCGCATTATATTGTTTTATCTTTATAATTGAAATAATAGAGGTTGTGTGTAAGATCAATCAATTGGAGAATCCGACCTAACGGTTGTTGATTGATATTGATTGACACTTGGATATTGGTCTTTGGTACCATCCAAGTTGTTCCTTGTATTTGATTAGTACTCGAAGTTTCTGTTTGAGGAAATCAAATCAAGAGAGAGATATAAACTCGTTGATATACTTTTAATTGATTGAGTCTTGTTGATTCTCTTAAAAGTATATTCGATTTTGTCCATACAGATTGCTAAGCGAAATATTGGGTGGTATTGTTAGACCCCCGCATTTTCAGTATGAATAGTGCCAAACGGGTACTCAGTAGCCGTTTTGTAGGTTTAAGTCTTCAGAAGCGAACTCGGGCTTCCCACTTTTTCTTCTTCCTTCTTCTTCTCTATTTTACTCCTCTCCACAACCCCTTTCGATTTGAAGACCCTCTGATGCGATTCAGGAGCTAATATTCAATGGGTTTGTTCCTTTATATCTGGTGAAGCATTTGCCTTTTTCAATTTCGTGTTTCATCAACAAAATCGTTTAAGGGGAGTGTTTCAAATTTTTGGGTTTAAATTTAATTTGAGTTTGATTATGATTAAATTGGAGATGTTAGGTTGATTATAATGTTTCCTTGTATGTTGTTTGATAGTTTGAGACATTGTTGATTGAATTTATGATATTTTGTTGATTGAATCAAAGAGGTTGTTGTTTATGATTGATTTTGATATAGATATGGTATTGTTATTGATAATTTTTGATTGATGGATGATTAAATGAATATGTATTATGTCTAGGGCAGACTGTTGGCAGAGAGATTGTATTTGGATGGATAATTTAGGGTTGATTGATTATTTTGTTGCAGTTTGATAGATAACGTGGCTAGTTTTTTTTTGTTGGGCTTGTACAATATATATCCATTGTAGAATTTTTGCATAAAATGGATTGTTTTGTGATGATTTTGTGTACATGTGTGTTGTAGATGTACTCCAATGATTTTCAACAAATTATCAATGATAGAATTGCGGTTTCTTCAAAAGAACATAGTGATCATAAACTGAAAGTCCCAATCTCGTCAGATGAGAGGCAGAAATCTCTGAAACATCGAAGTAGTGTAAGCCAACTACATGAAACGTATATCGCAGTTAGTAAATTTCCACATGCTAAACAACTTTTATACAACTGCGGGTTTGGTTCAATTTTCAAAATAAAATATCCGAAACTACAAGACAACTGCCTAACTACTGGTATATTTGAAACGTGGTGGCATACCACCAATACATTTCACTTCCCTAGTTTTGAAATAGGGTTTACCCCATTAGACTTCACTCAAATTACCGGAATTCCTATTGGTCAAGGAAATCGCATATCATTGGAAGAAATTAGTATGGACCAACTGCATCTGATTGCTCCTGAAATCATAGATTGTTTGCTCCCATATATTAACGCGGAAGCTACAACAAGAAGAAGGATAGGAAAATAATCTAGAGATATAATAGGAATTATAGAAGTTAGACAAGAAAACTTAGTCGACTTGAGAGTTAAAATTGTGGATAGATGCAAGGGGATCAAGAAGAGTTTGATTAAATTGTTTCTTGATCATAGACTCGGCCTAGAAAACGATGTTGTATTTCATGAGCAAATTGCAAGATGGTTTTTGATTTTGTGTTTTGGGAATATCCTTTTCCCAAACAAGAACAATATTGTTGAGATAAAATGGCTCAGTATAATGAGGGATTTAAATGTGCTGGGGCATAATGATTGGGGTTCGGCGTTGTATGGTAGTATATTATGGGGCTTGAATACTGTAGTAACGTGCAACAAGCCTGACTTGCAGTTCTTTTCGTATCCATTGATGGTAAAAATTCATACCCACTTGTAATCTTACTTTCCTTACTTGTTTTTTATAATGCAATTAGTTGTTAATAATAACTAATAATGTTGCAGCCTTGGCTTTGGGTATACTTCCGATGTCTATTTCCCTATACAAAGGCGGAGAATAAAAATATGGATCCGTGGCCAGGGGGTAAGTTATATGATGGAGACCAAAGAGACTTGAAAAGATGCGCACAGAGTGACAGGTACCCATTCAGTGACTCTTGTGTTTTACCAAATTGATAACTTCTCATTCGATTCTGTAGTACGGTCTCCATGGGAGGATAGTGAATGGAAGACTAACCCCGAGGTGGTAGAGGCTAAACAAATCTCTGTAACACGGAGGGTCTTTTACGATCCATTTGGTCACAACGCATTGTACCTGGGCGAACGGTGTCTCAAACAAGTTCTTGGAATGACAGTAATACCGTGCAATCCTCCTGATTCAACAGTAGACATCAACACTGCTTATTTGTACGCCAACCAACAACTTAATCCCTTGCATTATATTGAAGTATTCGATCATGAGTATAAGTTGTTCTGGAAGGAGAGGTCAGTTGGGAAGTACTCAGGTGTAATTGTACATGAAGGAAACATGGATTTGTATAGTACCCAAGATAACGATGCTTATGTACGCCGACCAGCACCTCCACGAAAAGCACATACACAAAAGAGTTGATGCCCGTCGATCGTCATCTCTTCCCATATCCACCCAAAAATCTGACATCTAAAATATGCGGCCCTGATTTTAATGCCATTCATATGCCTGTTGGAATGGACTATTTGAGAGAGTTTCCTAAACCCAATTGTAATGTCGATCAGGGTACAACTGTGAGTATCATATGTCCTTTAATTCTTATATATTTTACTTGTGAAAAAAATATAAACTCATGTCGGTGTTTACTGTATACATGAGATGTGGTGCGAGGCATATCAGGATGTGCAACAAAAATATATGACTGCACAACAATTCTATTTCGACCACACAAAGGAACTGCAACACCAAATCAAATGCGGTGCAAAATTCCATCAAAGATTTGCGAAAGAGTATGAACCACTATATACATGTGAGTCATCTACCCCAGGCCAGTCTCGTGATTCGGGACCGTCGACGAGTTCTTTTGTTCCAAACAGTCAAGAAGAATCTTACCATCCTCATAATTCTTCTGAGCCACTCAATCAAAGTACAACCACGTACCAACATCAGGGTAATGAAAATCATCCATGGTTTTAAATGTAAACGGCTAGTTTTTTAACTTTTTAACGGATATCTTTATATCTCTATATACTGCTCATTTTCACTGTATAACGGCTACTTTTTTGGTTTTATTTGTACTGGTAATATTTACTGTATAACGGTTTTTTTTTTTGAATTATATATCCTCTAATCATATCTTTATCTATAGAAAATCACTTTCCAAAGTGAAGCTATCCAAACATTCTATCATATTTGTGTTTTATAAAAATGAGATTCAACAAAGAAGAAGATGTTGCTCTTACGCAAGCATGGATGAAGCAAAAAACAATATTCTGAACGTAGTTCATAACACTAGCAACCAATTTTGGAAGAGTGTATTTGAATTTTTTGATAACATATCCAGAAATCCAAATGCGAGAGTCCAAGGAGGTCTTAGAGAAAGGTGAAGCAAGATCAACAAGGACATCATCACTTTTGTCACGATTCAGGCCGAAGTTAACATACGTAATCCTGGAATGTCATATGAACAAAGGGTAAGAAATTATTAGCAAATTTCTTTTATTTCCTAAAATTATAACTATTTTAAGCTAAGTTTATTTTTAAAAATTTCAGAAAAGTATTGCTCGTTTAGACTATCTTAACCAGACAGGCGATAATTTTCCGCATGATGAATGTTATCAGCTATTGAGAGCAAGTTATGATACCTACAATCCCGACGAAATGTAGCTTTATCGCTGAGATGTTCCCGCATCATATGTTGATCAAGTCTTCGGAATAACAATCCTGAATAATGATTAAATGTTAATGTTTTATCTTATATTTATGTAATTTTCTGTCTTTGTGTGTGTGTTTCTGCATCATATGTTGATCAAGTCTTCGGAATAACAATCCTGAAGAATGATTAAATGTGAATGTTTTGTCTTATATTTATGTGGTTTTCCGTCTTTGTGTGTGTGTTTCTGCATCAGATGTTAATCAAGTCTTCGGAACAACAATCCTGAAGAATGATTATATTTGAATGTTTTATCTTAAATTAATGTAATCTTTTATCTTTAAGTCTTCTTGCAATCTATATATGATCTGATGTTCTATCTTTTATTTAATTAAAGTTTAACATAAATAAAACTGAAATCCCACAAAATAGACAACAAGTTCAGAACTATTGAATAAAAAACAAAATCACTTGTCGTAGTAATCACGATTGTACTTATCACGTGCAACAAGCCTTTAAACTCCTAGGTGACCCTATTGGACGAGTTATAGTCTCGTGAGGGTTTGCATAGAGATTTACCCACAAAATCTACACAAACATTTATTATACTTTCAATCTTCACTGGATGAAGCAGATGAATTGTCCGACGATTGATGCTCTGGGATTTTGGATACCATGAAATTATAGCTTTCATCAAATGTGAATGCTTCACCCTTTTCCTCAAAATAACGCGCTTTAACGACTTCATGTTACAATAACACAACGCAAAATACTTATTGTTGTAATTTAAAATCAATCAATTTAGTTTTGTACGAAAGCAATTCTAAAATACTTACAAATTGTTGAGTGGACAGGTTAATATGGCTGGCATTGAAGATCCGTTGTTGAATAGCTATAAAATCGCAAACGGTTTTTTGGATAATCTGGCACTTATCATGAATTTGTTGAAGACTTCTTCTCTTTGGATTCCCATAATCTTGTTTATTGGTTATATATCTTCGCCAAAAGGTTTCGGGATCTGCCATTACAGGGGAGTGATCTACAACTCGAGTTTCGGTGTACCATGCTTTGATGATTGCCAAATCTTCAATTGAATAAAATGATCCCATGGTTGTGTTCGTATAAAGAATTATGAGAGGTATCAAAATATGTGAGAAGTTTTGCAAAGTGTATGAAAATAGGTGTTTGTCGTTTGGAGATAGATAACACAATTTATAATATCCGTCAAAATAAACCGTTATAAAGTAGCCGTTATAAACTAGTCGTTGGGATATAGTCGTTTAAAATTAGCCGTTATAAAAGTACATTGCAATTATTGAATAAAAACCTAGGTTACTTGTCGTAGTAACTCCGATTGCACTTAGCACGTGCAACAAGCCTTTAAACCCCTAGATGACCCTAGTGGACGAGTTATAGTCTCGTGAGGGTTTACACATAGATTTACCCACAAAATATTAAACAACAACCGGATATACTATTCGTCAGGTCCGTCTTCTAGAGGAGCGCCGACAATCATTTTCGGGTTGTAATATTCCAAGTTAGGCATGTTAGCCTTAAAGATTAAGTAGCACTCATAACATGTAAATTTTGTTCGATGATCTACATAAATTTTGCCATTTCCTCCTACGTAAAACAAGCATAAAGCAATAGGTTAGTGTCTATGTGGAAACAACATTCGAAATATCAGAACTATTTATTATCACCTACGGTAATCGCAGTTGTCATGTGTTGTGGGGCGTAACCATGAATCTTTCTTTATATTCTGACATACTTGCGAACCTCTATTTGAATTTGAAAAATCCATTGTTGAAGTTGTCGTCTGATTCGGTTATTAACATTTCCAAACGCTTGTACAAAGCCGTCAAACACCAGCGTCCATTTTTCATAGGCGGAGAGTTCTTGAACATCTTCAATAGGCAGAGTAGCAGCATTTACAAACGCTGTCGTGAGTGCAACATCTTTTTCTACGGTATACCCAACCATTACCATGTTATCTATTGAAACCCAAAAAATATGAGACACAGAGGATACTAATGCCAACTATTTTGGATTGTTTGTGTTGAGGAACTTTTTGACAATTTATAATAGGCATTGAAAGTGGTCGTTGGAAAGAAGCCGTTGGAAATTAGCCGTTACTAGAGATCCGTTGGTATAAGAAAATATAATTCAAATTATCGTAATTAGAAATATATAAATTAATATTACTGAGAAAAAGGAAACTACATTACCGGAACTGAAACATGGCTTTTACAAACGCTGAGTAGCAGCATTTACAAACGCTGTCGTGAGTGCAACATCTTTTTCTACGGTATACCCAACCATTACCATGTTATCTATTGAAACCCAAAAAATATGAGACACAAAGGATACTAATGCCAACTATTTTGGATTGTTTGTGTTAAGGAACTTTTTGACAATTTATAATAGGCATTGAAAGTGATCGTTGGAAAGCAGCCGTTGAAAATTAGCCGTTACTAGAGATCCGTTGGTATAAGAAAATATAATTTAAATTATCGTAATTAGAAATATATAAATTAATGTTACTGAGAAAAAAGAAACTACATTACCGGAACTGAAACATGGTTTTACTTAAAAAAAAAAACACTTAAACTAAGCTATTAAAAATTGAAATTATTATGTTGTTGCCTCTCCAACTGCCTGGCCAATATGGCATTCTGTTTTAATTCAAAGTACTTTTTTGCATTTGGAGGAAACTTTTCGAGATCGATTTGCATTATTTCCCTTTCTTCTTTCTCTCGAGCAGCTTCAATTTTTTGTTGTGTTGTCTCTAGCAACCTTTCCATAATTTGGTTTTGTTGTTGCTGACGAGGTGCGACAGTCATTCGGGACTCTTTTAGATAATCAATAAGTTTACTTCCCGCGTCGCTCATCTGGGAGTCTTGCGAGGATGGGGTGGCGGATTTGCTTGTCTCAGAGACCTTTTTATTAATTTGGGCTTTTTTCTCTGCTCTGGACTTGCGTTTATCTTCTGTAAATCCACCTGACGACGTTCCAGGTATTGTACTTGGGTTCGTATTAGGGGTATATCCTAATGGAAAAGGGATACCGCTAGGGACATTATAAGCGTTTGGAATTTGATTTGCAAATGGAGTCTCGACGAATTGGCTTGTAGGTGGATTTTGAGAAGATGGGGTTGGAGTACTAAACATATTAGAGAAATTTCCATGAATTTGAGATGACAAAAGGATTAGAATCTTGGTCCATATCTTCAACTAAACCTACATGTACATTTGGAACACCTTTAAACAGTTCATACTCAACATCTCGAGTAAAGTGTTTTTTTTTGTGTATTTCAACATGAATGCTTCTCGCAATTAACACCTACATCAATGTAAAACAAACCATAAATAAGATACGCATAAATTAAACTATTTACAGACAACATATACAACAACTATAATGAACATATTTCGATAACATACCCGGTTAATAGAGTCCAAGCCTGAATTAGTTGCAACGGCTCTTGCAACACAATCGTAAAAGTTATCCGCTTCATTCTTGATTATGCTAAACCGATTACGAACGCTTTTTATAGTAAGCTCGTGTTTATTCCCACCACAAGCTTCCACAAATTTTTGAAAAAGGATTTCCCAAAACTCTTCCTTATCTTCATAACTGCTATAACCAAGAGCAGAGTACTGAGTAACAATGTGAAAATCTTCCAAAGTATTAAATCTCGCTCTATGTTTCATTTTTGGCTTTTGAGTCTCCGACATTGATGAGCAAAACAAAATTTAAAACTCTTACTTAAACAAGAAATAAATTGGAGAGATTTTAGTGAAGAAATCAATTGATGTAAGAAGAAGAAATTTATTTGGTGTGATTTGAGTAGAGAATTATAGTGATATTTATAGAGGATTTTGAAAAAATGACCGTTGGGATCCGGCGGTGGAGAAGATAAAGCCATTATTAATGATGGATGGTTAGGATCGGGTGGGAGAGATGTAAACGAAAAAAGATCAAACAAATATTTTTCCCGAAACGGCTACTCAGTAGCCGTGTAAAAAGCTACGGTTACTGAGTAGCCGTATCAACGATAATACGACTATTCAACATCCGTAAAGCGTAATTTCATACGGCTACTGAGTAGTCGTGTGATTTCCCTACCCTACAAGGCGGATCAGATGTAATCTCTTACTAGGGAAATGGAGGGATATCCCTGCGTAGGGATATGGAAGACCATTATACTTGATTTTTTGAGTTTTCGAGGGATATTGAGGGATGGGGTAGGAATGGAAGGCACCGTAGCTCTTACAAAGGGCAATTATACGGTAGATCTTTACGGATAATATGATAATTTGGAGATTATTTAGTATTTACCCCTTACGCCAGACCTACCCAACTCTGACAAATCTACAGATAATAGGGATAATTTGGTAACTCTGACTTGTCAAAAGAATACAGATACAAAATTTTGGAGTAAAAAAAGTGCAGCAAACAAAATCAAACTCAAACTTTCCTAAATTTCAAGCTCACTTTCTCAAGTTTTTCCCACCATTAATGGCGGCAGAAACAGTAGTAGTAGTTCCAGAAGAAGAAGAAGAAACCCTAAAAAAAGATATTACTAATCTTTCCTTCGTCAAGAATGAAAACACCAAGAAAACACTTTCTCTGTCGACATATTTAGGTTTAAGTTTCAGTGTATTTCTAGGTTTACTACCAAAATCATCAATCTCATTAATCTTATCCTTACAATCTCGTAATAGATTCCTGTCATTGAAACTATATCAAGCTGAAGAACAACTTAAACAGATGAAATCAAGAAGAAGAGAAGATTCAAAAGCAAATGCTAGAGTTGTTGAAATCTTTGCTAGTCATAGAAATGGATGGCAACAGGAAGAAAGAAAATTGTTGCAACAAATTGAAAACTCTTCTGATGAAATATCAAGTTTAAGAGAAAGAATTGATGAGTTTGAAAAATCTGAAGCCGAGTTGAGGAGTTTTGTAGAGAAATTAGAGAGGGAAATTTATGAAAGGGATGAAATGATTAATTTCATGTCTAGACAAACTATTCATGATGATGAAGATGGTGATGAAGATGAAGATGTTTATGTTGATGATGAGGATGATGAGAAGGAAGATGATGAAGTTGGTGGAAGTGGAATTTATGGTAGAAGCTTTGAGGAGGAAGTAATTAATGGAGAATTTAGTGAATTACAGTGTTTGAATTACTCAAGGTTTGGTAAAATTAGGGTTTCTTCTGAGGGTTTAGATCCAAACTCAGAAGAGCATTTTGATCAGAGAGATAATGATGGCCGTGGTGAAATGGGTTTTGTTTATGGGAAACAAAATGGTTTTATCAATGCCCCTCCTCGCAAAGTTTGTGCTGATAGAGCTGGTGGATGGCAGGTTTGGCAGTTTTCTCAACTCTCTGGAAACATTGGTGTTATCCATAAATTCAGTTGGAATTAATCTTTAGAAAGAAGTCCTTTTCATTAGTTGGAATTTGCAAAAACACCGTCTATTAGGAGAATTTATGTTTAAAATTTTAGTTGTTTATACATTTTGAGAAAGAAAAATAGAGATAGTCTACAATAGTAAAAGAGACCAAGCATGTTTGATGGTGTTTTCTTCTCTGAACATGATGTCTGTGTGCCGATTTTTGGTTAAGCCGATGATGTATTTGTTTTGGTCTACACCTAGTTTAAGTGCCATGAAAAGATGAAGGTCGGAAATACGAATTGCATAATTCACCAAAATTCGGCTAGTACCAGTGGTTTTACATGAAAGGATCATTATGTTGAGTGATTATGAAGAATGTGAGAAACAGGCAACAGTAGTGCTAAAACCCCAGGAAGAAAACCCTTGTTAGTCCCTTTAAATGTTAAAACGCCCCATAATTTTATTATAATCCAGAAGCTGTAATAGAATTTCATTAATGTTCTAGTTTGTGACATTTATTCACTCTTTATTTCCTGACAATTTCTACATGGAAATTTTGAAGTGAGGATCCACCCTTGTAATATATGACGATTCATAGGAAAAGTTGTCATCTCTGGGGGGATAATGTTTTGCTATATAGATTCCAATTAATGTTGTTTGGAGCCTGCAACTGGCTGTAATAGGAAGATCATGTTTGGAAGTATCATATTTTGCTCAAGTTCTTCTGCTTATTATACTCAAACTCCTCTCAGTTTTCCTAAATATCTTTTTAATAGTTCTTGACTGACATATTAGCGTATGATAACCATAATATCAAAAAATAATGGTTGTGTTCTGATTATGGTCATTTTAATGTTCTGTTGCAGGATGCGAAGTATGATTCCCCTGAGCCTTTGTACCATATGAAGCACGTTGTATCAAGGTAAGCTGTACATTACTGTTATTGGGTTAACTTTTATCATAATTTTACAATTTATTTTGAGAATAATAACCTTTTCTTGTCCAGAAGGGAGTCTCCCTGGAAAGCAGACGGTGAATTCACTGGAGTTCCTGCCAAATTGAAATTGGTTGAGCAGGAACTGCCCAATTTGGAAAGAATTGACAAGTGTGAGCCATTGAAAGTCTCCACATCAATTAGGAAGCAAGCTAAGAGATATCATGCTCTCTCTGGAAAGATTGATGATCTATGCAGAAGAATGGTAAGCTACAACAACTCCATTTTTTTCATATGCTTTTCATGTCATTCTGCTTTACTTTCTCAATATTCATAATTATGTGATGCCGGTATCTGATATTTCGGTTACTAGCAGTGAAAGCCCTGTGTACAAGATTTTATATAAAACCTAATTTTTCTTTGCTTAAATTAAGGACCACAGAATACTGTACATACAACTACCTTTTAAATATTTTTTGTAAAACCGTAAACAGTTATGGTCTTCCAAACCAGAAATGGCACTTTTCCAGAACTCAAATTTAATATGGAAGTTAATGATGTCTTTAATTTCATGGGGTCATACTTCAAGCATATTTGTGACATTGGATTAAATGTGTTTTAACCGATCCCGGTCCAATTCGGGTTATTATTAATATAATTTAAGGTTTTTTGAAAAAAAAAGTGTTTTTGGCAAATTCAGGAACAGGACTATGAGAGTATTGAGTAGTTTGACATGTACACATTGATAAAATGCGAATTATGGCACTTGGTCATTGTGTACTGTGTCAGTACCACTCTGCTCCCTATTAAAACTGTATCAGGCAAATAAATGCAAATTATGGTTGTCTTATTAACATTTTAGTGCGATACCAAAACCAAACTAAAGAACACAATAATTTGGAGTATTTATTTGAAAACAAAACAAGTTGATTTGAAGCAAAAAAATAGTTGTTCTTTGTAGTTTTCCATCATATCAATAATTTTAACCAATCCCTTTGTCTTTATTAAAGGAAATTTGCAATGGCTTCATTACAAACTCACAACTACCACCCACCAACCATTCATTATTCGTTGCATTTAAACCTCCAGATTTATATTGAATGAGCTTTGCTGACTACTAAGCCTTGTAGTTCACTTAGGTTAGGGTAGTCTTTCTTATCTGTGCTAAAGTTTTTGCTACCTCATCGCAGTGTATGACAACACCAGTCAAATCCTGTCACATGTTAGATAATTTGTGGCAGTGTGGCACATGTACAAACACCAGTCAATCAACAGTTGTATTAACACTAGACAAAGTTTAGGACCTACAAGGGGTTCAGACATTTAGTACCTTTAGAGGAAATATTAAAATAATTGTCCTTCAGGAATCTTAGTTCTGGACCTCTGGTCCCTGCGCTAACATGCAATTTATTTAGAATTTCTTTGAAAGTTTCTCATTAGCAAATTTTATGTACTGAATGGAAATAAATTTGTGGCTTTCTGGCAAATATTAAATTTCTTATTGATGGGGAATCTTTCTTCATGGTTGCAAATCTACTTGAATGCAATTACTTTTCCCTGGTTGGTATTATGACAAAATGCTTTCTGTCAGAAAGTGAATTCTTTAATCTTGCTTTTGTGTTACTGTTATTTTCATATTTTATAAAGATCATGGTGAAGATTGCAAATTTTCATTGCAAACCATACGTTTCTAAGATTGTTTTACGTAAAGGTTCTCCATTGTGGTCCAACTATTATGCACTGCTGTGGGTGATGTTGCCAGTTGACCTATTGACATGTCACTTCAGTTGCATGATTTTCATTTTCGATAAATATATTTATATTTCTCTGCCACTATTGGTTAAGTTGTAGTCACTTATCAGTGTTTTGATTTTTCAGCAGGCAAATGACCCTTCTGAACAGGCCCTAAATGCAGAATTTCGTACTCGCCGGCAAACGGAATTCTTGCTTGAAGCATATCGTCTTCAGCAGCGAGCAATCGAGACGAGACAAAAGCTAACAACGTTGCAAAGTGAAACCACCAACACCCATCTGGGAGAAGACCTTGATGCCCATGCAAAACTTAGCATCAGAAAATCATTAGACTTGATTAAAAACAATTTTAAAGAAATACAGAGGAATTTGGAGGTATGGTTGGCTAGAATTATGGGTGAGCTAGAAGGTGTATTGTCTAGAGAAGGTGCTTCAGCCGCTAAGGAATATTTCTTGTCCAAATTTCCATCATATGTTCGGTAATTGCATCGGCTATTTCTGCATAACAGATTCCACGTGACTTCACTACTTTTAACAGAAATTTAGAGCTTCTGCCTTTGTTGATCTTGTGTCCCAAAAAAAGATCAAAGCTATATGTAAGAATGTCGATGTTTATTTTGTATATGCGGTAAAAAAAATGTCTAAAATGAAAGTAAATCGAAGGAAAAATGTATCCTGTAAGCCATTTGGTTCTTAATTGTTACTTTTTGGTTCCGTCAGCTACCAGCATTTCTGAAAACAGCAATTTGGATAGCCCTGGCACACATTATTCGCCGAAGTGTGTTCAAAAAAAAAATGACTGTCAGCTCCCGTATGGGGAAGTAGTACTTTTTCAAATGGGAAAGTAGTGGGTGTATCAGCAAACGCATCATGTGGGAACTGTTGTATAGGTAATATGTGCATCAATATGCGGAAGCCGCAGCAAGATAAACGATTTTCGAAACATCAAGATAAACACAATAGTTTAGGAGAGAATGTCTATGACCTAGGTTAGTGATACGGTACAATCACGAAGATAGAGTCGAGAATGTCTAGGACCTCTAGGTTAGTGATACGGTACAATCACGAAGATAGAGTCCCAGCAGCATATTGTCGAAGCAGAAGGGATCCCAGAAGCAGAAGGGATCCCAGTTGCATGTATTTGTAGCATCCTAGAACCTTCATTTTAGATGGATTAAAAAAACTGGGTTGTTAACTGAACTACGCCTAACAGAAAAATACTTTCTAATCTACTGAGAGTGCAATTAGAAATGGCATTTTAAATATCTTATGCATTCAATAAGATGCAGATGTACTCACAAGTACTTTTTAGTTAACCACATACAATAAAGCGAAATGTTTCTCATTTTTCAGTTGCAGATAATAAGATTTAGGAGTAAATTAAGCAGAAACACCAGCTTCTTCCAACAACTGCTTCACTTTAGTGATGTAATCATTCATTGCTTCTTCAGTTGATTTTCCTGAGTAAGATAACAAAAAAGTGTATTCATCTTAGATCAGCCAGAAGCTATCACCATGGATACAAAAATGGGGGACATACAATATGAATTTCACAACAGAACAGGAAAAACCTATTCTATAGTAACCAAGTGTCACCGGAGATTTTTACCTTCAACTGATTTCCATGCATCCCATTTGGCTCTTTCCTTAGGACTGAACATTCCAGGGCGAGCTGCAAAAGAAAACAAGAAACTCATTTAAACACGAGAATCGATTCAAAACATATGAGACCATTATCTACTTATCAATAAACAATTTGATAATTAGTAACTGATGGTTTCTAGCAATGGTATTATGTACCAGTGTTGACATCTCCAATGGTTGCTTGCTTGTAAAGACTGTAAATAATAAGCAGATTTTCATTTGAGCAGTCAGGTAGAGTCTTTGCCTTCGCAGCATACTCTTCAAACTCTTCCTGCAATAGGAAACAATGCATATACTCATTAGCAATTATAACCTCTTTACCCCTACAGATCAACATGTAATGCATCATCTTCTTCTTCAAAGCTTGTTTTATGTTTGCTTTGGTCAATTAAAATTAGGATCTAATTCATATTCGACCACCTCAATCTGATCAACCATAGATAATTAAAAACTACTGATTGGATTGTTGCATCCCCCCAGTGTATGGAACAGTTATACACTGATGATTGGTGGTGAGTGATAAGATTCACCGAAAAAAGTCTAGCTTAGCAAGATCTTTAGATATTTACATCATTAGCAAAAATTATAGATCAATAATATATTTAATAATCTATGTATTTGTAGAGGTCTGCTCGAGTACGCTTGAAATAGAACCCTTAACATAATCTGACTGAAATGCTCTTGGACTTATAGTATATCTAATAATCTAAGTGTGTAGAGGTCTGCTTGAATTAGAACCTTAACATAATCTGACTGGAAACTTGATAACCAAATAGACCATGCAAGTTTCATAAATGGTAACAGCACCAAATTGTCAAGCTTGTAAAGTGATGGAGCAAAAATCTGGATCCAATAGCCAAGAAAAACAACAAAAACCTTAACAATCTAACTTATCCGCCGTAACTAATTGAAATCTAATCTGCAAAACATAACTGAGCTTTGCCTATCCTCTTTGAGAGGTTAGACATGTTCTACCCTTAGTATTTTCTTTCATCTTCTATGACTCGATCCTAGTATAAAAGGAGACTTTCTCAGTGATCAAATAACTAAACCTAGTTTCATGTTGTCTACTACAATCAACCTAATATATCTATATTATAGGATCTAATATAGGATAACCAAAGACCAAAGCCAAATGCATGTGAATAATTTACTTAATTTTTTTGAATTCTGAAGAAAGATTTATAATAATTAAAGCTATTGACAGACAATTTTCTTCAAGATCTAAACAAAAGAGGGCGTAATCAAACATGGGTGATTGGGTTTTTTTTTTTTAAAATAAAAAAGAAATCAAAAATTACGAATGATGATGTAAAAGATTAAGGGATGATCAAATCTATAGAAAGCGAAACAGAGAAGAGCTGGTGCAAACCTTCAAAGCCATTGATCAACTTCTCCTTGTTTTTCTCTCACCTGCGTAAAACACTAACATCCCCTCGATATTTATATTAACAATGTTAATTAATTACCCTTGCTATCAAAGTGTTTTTACGTATTTTGCCACTATCTTTGATGATCCCCGCTATATAGCCAGTATTGTATTGTTATCGAATAGCGCACGGCTATATGTTTTGTTTCGATCACTTTGTTTTGTTTCGATCACTTTTTACGCAGCGCTCTGATAACCAGCAAGACATGCCCTACTAATAAATTAGAAATTTTTGCACAAGGTAGGAGCATCAAATTATCATCAAGAGATTAATGAAAATTATACATCAAAATCAAAATCACATAGTTGCCTTTATAGGTTCCATATCAAATGGGGAAGCCTCAAGGTCCGGTATCAAATTTCTATTTCGAGCTGTTGCGCGATAAGAAACTTTTTAATTCGCTGCAATTAAACAAATTAAACAAATGAGAGATGGACCGATGATTTCATGGAAATAAATCTGCATTCAAACAACGGAAATATTTTCATAGAAAGATGGTTAATTATATGGAATTAACCCCTCTCAAACACGTCAAATATAAAAGTGAATGCAACGCTAATACTGCTAGAAATCCAAAAGAACAATAGCCGATTTAAAATAATCTGCCTAGACGCACACAGCCGATACATTTACATGGCAGTCCAGACACCATCCAGTGGAATGACAAAAAAGAAAACTGAAGCATCCATCCAACGGATTGACAATGTATCCACGCTTCTTTAATTAGCTAACCAACTAGTCCTCCAGAATAAATTTCAGAATGGATGTGCAGGTGAACGGACCCCCTAATACATAGAAATCAATATATAAAATAGAGAAAACAGTGAACATGTGTCCACATGGGTCTTATTCATCATTTCATCTTATCGTGACAACCAAACCGACGGACCTTTTAGACTAGAGTCGACCCCATTTCCAAAAAAAGCAAATAAATCAAGTTTCTTATTAAATGTGGCAACCAACTTATCAAATATGCTTTGGAATTTCTCAAGGGCAATTCATCAAATATGCTTCAAAGTTTCTAAGGGGTAAAGAAGCACATTCAGACTGACTTAAGATTCCAAAATGCAAAAAAAAAACAGTGTACACTACCAAAGGAAAACACATGAAAAAGAATGAAATGCAGCACAAGCACACAGGGAAAAAAGAGACTATGATGTAAACAAAAAGTACATTATATGATGTGCGTGAGAAACTCTCAAAGGAAAAACAAGTGTCATTGGGCATTTGTTCCACGTTAAATCGGATACGCAACAAAAAAAATGGACTAAAATTTGCCTCAAAAGTTAAAAAAACATTCTCTATTGGAAAATGTAAACGCAGCCTCAGAATCACATCCTCACAAGTTAAACTATACCCTTACATGGTCCAAAATGCTGAACCTTTGATTACCTTATTTCTTCTCTTCCTTCTCTGCCTCAGCAGCCCTCTTTGCCCTAACACCAACATGTTTGGCATTCATCCTCTCTAATCGAAGTTTGGCATAACCTTTTACTGATTTCATCTCGTCAGTAACCTTCACAAGATCAAATGCTGGCCTCTCACGAATGATGGGCATGAAAGATCCTGTGACCTGGGTTGCAGTCGCTAGCTCCTCGGGTGTAGAATCACCGGCCTGTTAAGTTTTTTCAAGCAAAAACATTAATCAATGCAGGCTTAGGCTGACAGGGTTCACTTAATGGCATGCAATGTTAAATTCTATGGAATTCAATAAAGGTTGTGGACATTTACCTTGATTTTACCAGCACGTCTTGGGAAGACTACAAGCTTAGCCTTGTATGTCTTCAATCGTTGAACGTTAGTTTGGAGACCCTCCAAGGAACTGTTCCTGCGACGATGATCAACTGAGATACCAATGGTTGGGGAAAGCTTCTTTGGGATACCAGCTGACTGTATGTACAGGTCTAGAATCAATACTGATAAATAAAACAATAAAAACTATGTAAATTTACTTTAGCCTACTGAATGATCTGTAAAAAGCAATAAAAATTCTTAACAAACCTTGAGCTCTTCAAGAGAGAATCCCCTGCCAGCCCTAACCTTCATGTTGTATTTCAAGGTTTGACCATGAACAACGGGACGAAGTGGACCAGATGTAGGTCGTGGAAAGATCTTCACCGCCTTCTTTTGTCTTGCTGGTAAAACAGTTCATGAACAGTAAACTCAAGCTTTGCTAATGTGAAGAACAGTTCATCAATGGTAAACTGAAGCTTTGCTATTATGATAAATGAATAAAAGAAAACTACGTACCAACACGTCTTCTGGTCTTGCGGGCAGGCTGGTTAAACCATGTCGTGACATAATTCTGCCAGTGCTTCTTAAAATGCCCATTAGGAATAACATTGTTGTGCTTAACCATGATTTACCTACAACCCAATAATAACATATTACAAAGAAACACAAATTATGGCCTAAAATTAACAACAATTGAAACTAGAAGCCCTAATCTCCAGCTAATTGGAAAAATTTGAAGACTGAAACGTCTCAAAATCTACCTCTGTGATCATATTTGAGATGTAACATAAATAGAACCTAACCAAGTCCTTTTTCTTTACACTAAATCACCAGTCCAAACTAACAAAACCCCTAAAACTCAAGAAGCCCTAAATAGGCTCCTGTAAAAACACATTAAATAATAGATATTGCAGGTCTCAGGAAGCATTTCACAATCACTGTGAAGTATTCATTTTTCATGGAAAATGATGCAAACATGAATACAAAAAAAATACTAATATTTAGGGTTAGGAGTATGGAGATTACCTCTGGGTTGATCGAGATCCGTCCGAGTGATGAAGAACGCGGAAGAGAGAGAAAGCTAGGGTTTATAATAAGGATGGAGAGGCTCAGGAGTTAAGATATTGAGTCTAGGGTTTTATTTTATTTTAATTACCTCTTTTAGCCTCGTCTTTAATTAGATTTTTCTTCTCTTAACCTTCGCAGTTTACAGAAGTCTCTGAACGTCGGGCCGCCGGGTGAGCAAAACACCCAAATCCATGAACTTTACCCAATCCAATCCGTATTTTGGCTTGTGCACACCCGATCCGTCTTGAATGCAGGTGAATTTTTAAAACCCGCAGTTTTTATGGGCTGGACGTGGACGAAATATGACCCGTGCGTTGAACGATACAACCTGTGATATTCAATTATATAACAAAATATAATGCGGAAAAGAAATAACACAAACACCAGAATTTTGTTAACGAGGAAACCGCAAATGTAGAAAAACCCCAAGACCTAGTCCAGATTGAACACCACACTGTATTAAACCGCTACAGACACTAGCCTACTACCAATTAACTTCGGACTGGACTGCAGTTGAACCCTAATCAATCTCACACTGATTCAAGGTACAGTTGCGCTCCTTACGTCTCTGATCCCAGCAGGATACTACGCACTTGATTCCCTTAGATGATCTCACCCACAACTAAGAGTTGGTACGACCAAAAATCGAAGACTTTAATAAACAAATTTGTATCACACAAAAAAGTCTACGGTAATAGATAAATCTGTCTCCCAAAGAAATACCTACGAGTTTTTGTTCAGTCTTTTGATAAATCAAGGTGAACATGAACCAATTGATAACCCGGACTTATATTCCCGAAGAACAGCCTAGAATTATCAATCACCTCACAATAATCTTAATAGACTAGCGAAACAAGATATTGCGGAATCACAAATGATGAGACGAAGGTGTTTGTGACTACTTTTCTATCTTGCCTATCGAAGAAATTAATCTCAAGCCAATCTTACGATTATACTCAAATACGATAAAAACAACAAGATCGGATCACGCAACTACAGAGAAAATAGTTGGGTCTGGCTTCACAATCCCAATGAAGTCTTCAAGTCATTAACCTACAGGGTCTCGATAGAAACCTAAGGTTAAAGGAGAATCGACTCTAGTTAATACAACTAGTATCACACAGGAAGTGTGGGGATTAGGTTTCCCAGTTGCTAGAGTTCTCCTTTATATAGTCTTTCAAATCAGGGTTTGCAATCAATGTTAGCTTAGTAACAAAGCATTCAATATTCACCGTTGGATGAAAACCTGATTAGATTCAAGCTAGTATCTTTCAACCGTTAGATCGAACTTAGCTTGTTACACACAAATAAAATGCACGTTTATTTAGGTTTGTGTAGCCGTACCCAAACATGTACATTTAGTTGGTTCAACAGTAGTTAACCAAATGGTTATCCATATGAGCACTTTTATATCAACCATATTCATCTTAACCATAACTAGTTCAAATGACTCAAGAGAACTAGTTAGAGAGTTGTTCAATTGCTTATATCTCATAGAAGTATATAAGACACAACCGAAGCAAAAATGATTTGATTCACTCGAATCAATTCATGAACTTTATAGCCACGGTTTGCAAGTATGCATTTCTAAGTTTATATAAGTTTAAGTTCACGAATAATCGTTTTTAGAAACTAACCCACTTAAGTACGCATACTGGTACGCGAACTTAAGTACCCGGAATAAGTTTGTTTTCAGTTCACAAACTCCAGCAGAAATTCACGGGATGTGAACTTCCGACAGTGCGCGTACTGGTACGCGGACTTCAGTTCCGGTTTTCTTGAGCAGCAAAGTACGCATATTTGGTTCAAGGAATAAGGACTTACACACGTATGAGTTATCACAAAATATTTATATCCTTTCAAGGTTATATTATAAACTCTCATTTCAACCATTGAAACATTCTTATAGGACGTTATATAGTTGTTGTTCACAAGCCATTTTTCGTCAAAGCGATTTTCAAGTAATTGAAACTAATATGACTTTCGTCACTAGTAAAGATGAACTTGGCCAAAGCGAAAGCTTACCAACACATATTTCGAGAAATAGATAAGCGAGATAAACTCGGCTCGAAATAGCAAATGTGTATAATCATAGTATATATAGCAATACGACTTTTGTCTCAAGATAGGAGATAGAGTAGATAGACTTTTGAGTGATAGATAAGTTCAAGTCTCCACATACCTTTTAGTTTATGAAGTTCCACCAGTTCCTTGAGTAGTTCTTCGTCTTTGTATGATGATCGCCATGGAGTCTAGAGCTCAACTACACTTTTTATCCTCGTCCGAGACTTAGCTAACAGTAGACTAGAAATCAAGACTTATAGTTTTGATCACTAATATTGACAAACATGCTTGAGATAGCAACGCGTGCGAGTTCGACCGAGCAGTGCTCTAACAATCTCCCCCTTTATCAATTTTAATGACAAAACTATCAATACATATGGAATACAAAATAAATAAATAAACTTTTGTAGCTTCTCTTCCACATGCATGATCTCGTTGGTTCTTCAACATTACTCGAAATCTTCGTCACTTCCAAGTACTCCAATGATTCCAAAGGTTGTAAGTTTAGCATTCATCAAGGAGTTTATAAAGATACAAGATAACCCTGTAATATTCCACAGCCGCACTTCCCACAAAGATTTGGCAATTAAGTACAAGTTCAATTAAGAACTCTCCCCCATAAAATGTCATTCCAAAAAGAACAACAAGAGCGACCTTACTTTCATAAGAAAAGAAGGATTTCTTCGGACATAAAAAATCACATACGAATATGAATTTGAATCAAAATACTCAACTAAATTAACCACAAGAAAACCCATGATTAATTTAATCAGAAATGCTCAACATAAGAGAACTTATGGAGCCGCACAGTATATACATAAAAATATGGATCAGGGAAGATCAATACTACGGAATAGACAAGGATTCATCCTATTTTCCACCACTATGTGCACAATGACATACAATAGACATAATCCTCGTAAACAAAAGTTCATCCTATCTTCCATCAATATTTGCATAATGAATCATTCATTCTTTTATCAATACTTGCATATCGACATGTGAAAGACTTAACTTTTGACTAAGTATGGGACAATCATAGTTCACGGATGCAAACACACATATCCCATAACAAATTGCAATATATAAAACCATAAAGATTAATACTGCAAAAATCATCTTCCAAACAACTTTAGAATTTAAACAAATAAACCTAAAAACAATGAAGATGAAAACGTTGGACATAGCTATGTGTAATCACAATAATGGCTATTCCAAACTCTAGTTATTCTTCTTAAAAAACACAAGAATAAAATTCTCATAAGAAGTTTCCTAGGCATCAAGACAAACTCGTAATGCACATATATATAAGATGATTTGTCCTTAGAGGGTTGAATCAATCTTTTTGCCCGGATTTATACCAAGAAAGCTACCAAAGGCGTATAAAAATATTAAGAAATATTTTGTAAAAGGGTCGTATGTTTTTGGTCAAATTAGGGTCTGGGTCGTAGAACATGTCATTGATGCATTAGGGTCGTAGACTAACCGAAGACCAGTAGGAATTTGTTAGTTGACTTTTTTTTATTTTCTAAAAACCTTGACTGCAATTGACTAGCATTGACGGTTTAAGTATTCAACATTTTCAAAACATTTACTTCTTTTTTAATTCATCATCTCCCATTTGATCTACTGCCACGAATGCCACAAAAATATATGTTTTCTCGAAGGTTTGATTTGTAGAGTTCGTTGGACACAAGTGTATGGACTAAATATGCAAAATGGGAAGAATCACGTATAGATTTCCGATGAGCTAGATCTGTTTGGGAAAGAACTTTAGAAGTTGATTATCGGAATCATACTCAATGGTTGAAGTATGCTGAAGTAGAGATGAAGACCAAATTTCTTAATCATGCTCAGAATATATACTACTGTGTAGTATCATTGTTACCGAGGATTGATGGGTTGTGGTACACGTACACACATATGAAGGAGATCCATATTTTTCAGAGATGAATAAATTGGATGTCTGATCAACAAGGTTGGTTATCTTACATTAAGTTTGAATTTCGTTACAGTGAAATTGATAGAGCTAAAAATATACTTTGGAGTTAGAACCAATTTCACCCTAGAGTTAGTGCTTATGTAAGGTTTGAGAAATTTGAGATGAAAAATGGTGAAATTGATAGGGCACGAAATGTTTATGTAACTGTTGTTCATAGATTAGTTGATGATGAGAAGAGTGAACAAGTGTTTGTGACGTTCTTCTACCTCTAGCCGATGGATGACAAATCAACCACAGAAAACCTCTTTGTCTCTGACTCTCAACAATGAAGTAAGAAGACTGTGTGAATCCTCCACTTCTTCTTCTTCCATGCTCTATTCTCGTACTTATGGCATTTGATGAAATGTCCGTGTTACTAGCTTGGTTATGTATCTAACTTTGGTTAGGATACCTTGTAATATGACTATTTTATAAGGATATTTTAGTAAAAAAATGGACGGTCAACTTTAGTCTACGACCCTAACACATCAACGACATGTTCTACGACCCAGACTCTAATTAGATCATAAACATACGACCCATTTACAAAATATCTCAAATATTAACAAAGAAGAACATACAAAGTCATTAACGACCATGCACCATAATTCACATAAAATGATTGCGAATATTCAAGAATCCCATAATAATGCGTACTACTGCCCATTCTTGAACTTCCTTCTTTGTGATTCACCAACAACATTCTTGTAAAAGCTACAAATGAGCTTAGAATAGTAGTACTCCATGAATCCAAGTGCCCAAGTCCAAGAGAAGTGGAACAAGTGCGACGAAACGGAGCAAAACACTCAAAAACAAGAGACATGACAAATACCAATCTTAACTCATCCAAATTCAGGAATTCTCATCTCCAATTTGAAGAGAATTCAAATAGGAAGATAATGCAAAAATAATGAGGTCATTCCGAGTTCGGACGAAGAAGTTACGGCCAAAACCAAGTTACCGAATATCGACGTCAAGTATACATACGGGTTTGCAAACGAATTTTCGTATCCTGGAGCAGTATGCAAACGGGTATGCGTACTTAAACCCCTGGAATTTTGATTTTAAATGATGTTATGCATACCTGGTATGTGTACCATGTAGTCCAAACATCCTGAACTATTATTTTCAAACTTAAACATTTAAGAACCTTAAACACGAATCAAGTTAGGTAGAAATGAACGATAAGAAAGGTACGTGGATCATTATAAGTTCTCTAAGCAAATAAAAAACACAAATCTTGCTCAAGCTTATAAACATAACTTTTTAGAAGAATCCAGTCGAATTCTACAGCCTTACGGAACATAATATGTGTGCCCCAATTCTCGTGCTTTCCTCACCGTATACATAGCAGGGATTTCCTTGGTGAGGATGCACTTACAACACAATAAAGTTGTGTTTGGGTGAACAATGTCTTACTCACCACAAGTGACCTTTGGATTATCATGAAAGAGATCGCTTTTAGAACCTTTCACATCCAATTCCATTTTTCCGAAAAAACTTGTTAAGTTCCAACATCATGGATACTGCCTTCTCCATAGTCATGGAATTTTCCGGAAGATCATTCATTTTCACACTCAAAACAACATTGGATTTATTTGGTACCCACTTCTGAGTGCATTTAGGAACAACCAGAACCTTCTTCCCATTATTCTCTTCTAGAATTCTCGGAAGAGAATTGGATTGACTATTCTTTTGCAAGTTAGTCTTTCTCCAATTGGGAGCATCGGATCTTGTCTTCGTCTTTATGGAGTTATCCTTTTGATAGCCATTACGATTGTGAAAAGGATTCGTATGACGTTTATAGGCAAAACTAGGATTATCACAACACTGATTCCTTTGCCTAAAGGTTGGACAGTTACAACATGTAACGTTAAAGGGATTAGTCTTAACATATGATATTGGTTTCACAACTTCTTGTGATGCCCAAACAAGAACATCATGACGTTTTTCATTCCTTATAAGGAAACGACATCTCCTTTCCAGGTGACCTTTATTTCCGCAATAGTGGCAAACATAAGGAATGCTATTACCTCGATCCGTGTGTGCTGACTTTGGAGGTTTATATACTTTGCTCTTTCGAACTTTAACTTCCGGTGAAGGTATTTAACTTTTGCCATTAATGGAAACCTTTTGTTGAGATGAATCACTAGCCTTGAAAAAATTTACCTCTTTGCTAATACTTGGAGCATTTATTCCCTTATAGCCCAATCCTCGTGTATCACGATGATTTTTACTTGCTCCTAGCATAGTGGTTAATTTGCTTGAACTAGTATTGAATTTTTTCAAGTCATCTTCCAACACTTTGATTTTATCAAGAGCAACAGATAAATCAGCCTCAAGGCGTTTTTCTCAAGTGAGATAAGCGCTTTCTCTGTCATCAAAACTCGCTTGCTGAGAGTTAATCCTTGCTTCAGTTTCTGCAAGTTTCTCTTCCAACAAAAAGTACCTTTGATAAAGATTATCACATTCAAGTGACTTCATACGTAGGTTTTCCTCAGAATCCTTAAGGATCGATTCGTTAGAACGATTCGAAACATAAACACATGTGTAACATCTTCTCAATTTCTTATTTGTACGACATAGATTAGTCAGAAAAGGTGTGACATGAGAAGTTGTCATCTTTTTCTTTTCCAACAAATTCAAAAGCTTAACATACTCTGAGACTTCCTCATCAACATCTCTATCAATATACGAATCACCTTCATCAGAAAGTTCATCTAATTGTTCTTCTAGGCGTGTTTCCCATAATTCAACAGGTTCTATATTAAGAGAATGTTTAGATACTGACCTAGATGTGACAGTTTTCTCAGGTGAATCCGAGATTTGAAAAACATCTGGTAATTTATGAACTGGTACGTTATTAGAGATAGACTCATCCATAATTATATCGCTACAAACACAGACTTGTAAGGTCTTTAACGTGTTTGCCTGCTCTGATACCAATTGAAAATGCGGGGGTCTAACAACCACACCCAACAATTCGTTTGGAAATCTGAGAGGACTTACTCCAATACACTTTCTAGAGAATTAACTAGACAGTCAGATTCAATCTATAATAAAGTATATCAAAGATTTTAATATCTCTAACTCTTAATTCAATCTGCAATCAACAAATAGAAATCTGCGAGCCTGATTGAATAAGAGGAGTAACTTGAATGGTACCAAATACCAATGTTCAAGTGTCAATCAATGTAAATCAACAACCCAAGGTTGGGCATTCTAATTGATTGATCTTAACGCACAACCTGTGATATTTCAATTATATAACAAAATATAATGCGGAAAAGAAATAACACAAACACCAGAATTTTGTTAACGAGGAAACCGCAAATGCGTAAAAACCCCGGGACCTAGTCCAGATTGAACACCACACTGTATTAAGCCGCTACAGACACTAGCCTACTACCAATTAACTTCGGACTGGACTGTAGTTGAACCCTAATCAACCTCACATTGATTCAAGGTACAGTTGCGCTCCTTACGTCTCTGATCCCAGCAGGATACTACGCACTTGATTCCCTTAGTTGATCTCACCCACAACTAAGAGTTGCTACGACCAAAAGTCGAAGACTTTAACAAAAAAATATGTATCACACAGAAAAGTCTATGGTAATAGATAAATCTGTCTCCCATAAAAATACCTACGAGTTTTTGTTCCGTCTTTTAATAAATCAAGGTGAACAAGAACCAATTGATAACCCGGATTTATATTCCCGAAGAACATCCTAGAATTATCAATCACCTCGCAATAATCTTAATCGACTAGTGAAACAAGATATTGTGGAATCACAAATGATGAGACGAAGGTGTTTGTGACTACTTTTCTATCTTGCCTATCAGAGAAATTAATTTCAATCCAATCTTACGACTGTAATAAAATACGATAGAAACAGCAAGATCAGATCACGCAACTACAGAGAAAATAGTTGGGTCTGGCTTCACAATCCCAATGAAGTCTTCAAGTCGTTAACCTACAGGGTCTCGATAGAAACCTAAGGTTAAAGGAGGATCGACTCTAGTTAATACAACTAGTATCACACAGGAGGTGTGGGGATTAGGTTTCCCAGTTGCTAGAGTTCTCCTTTATATAGTCTTTCAAATCAGGGTTTGCAATCAATGTTAGATTAATAACAAAGCATTCAATATTCACCGTTGGATGAAAACCTGATTAGATTCAAGCTAATATCTTTCAATCGTTAGATCGAACTTAGCTTGTTACACAAAAATGAAATGCACGTTTATTTAGGATTGTGTGACCGTATCCAAACATGTACATTTAGTTGGTTCAACAGTAGTTAACCAAATGGTTATCCATATGAGCACTTTCATATCAACCATATTCATCTTAACCATAACTAGTTCAAATGACTCAAGAGAACTAGTTAGAGAGTTGTTCAATTGCTTAGATCTCATAGAAGTATATAAGACACAATCGAAACAAAAAAGATTTGATTCACTCGAATCAATTCATGAACTTTATAGCCACGGTTTGCAAGTATGCATTCCTTAGTTTATATAAGTTTAAGTTCATGAATAATCATTTTTAGAAACTAACCCACTTAAGTACGCATACTGGTACGCGGACTTAAGTACCCGGAATAAGTTTGTTTTAAGTTCACAAACTCCAGCAGAAATTCAAATGATGTGAACTTCCGACAGTGCGCGTACTGGTATGTGGACTTCAGTTCCGGTTTTCCTGAGCAGCAAAGTACGCATACTTTGGTTCAAGGAATAAGGACTTACACACGTATGAGTTATCACAAAATATTTATATCCTTTCAAGGTTATATTATAAACTCTCATTTCAACCATTGAAACATTCTTATAGGACGTTATATAGTTGTTGTTCACAATCCATTTTTCGTCAAAGCGATTTTCAAGTAATTGAAACTAATATGACTTTCGTCACTAGTAAAGATGAACTTGGCCAAAGCGAAAGCTTACCAACACATATTTCGAGAAATAGATAAGCGAGATAAACTCGGCTCGAAATAGCAAATGTGTATAGTCATAGTCTATATAGCAATACGACTTTTATCTCAAGATAGGAGATAGAGTAGATAGACTTTTGAGTGATAGATAAGTTCAAGTCTCCATATACCTTTTAGTCGACGAAGTTCCACCAGTTCCTTGAGTAGTTCTTCGTCTTTGTATGATGATCGCCATGGAGTCTAGAGCTCAACTACACTTTATATCCTAGTCCGAGACTTAGCTAATAGTAGACTAGAAATCAATACTTATAGTTTTGATCACTAATAATGACACAAACATGCTTGAGATAGCAACGCATGCACCAGCCGTGGGTGGAAATTTGTAATTTATATGGATTGGGTGCAGGTCATACCAAATTCGCATCCGCAAGTCCGTTGCTCACCCCTAATGGACGAGACGTAAAAAGACAGGGTTTTGATAATAACCTGCATTAGAGCGGGCCTCCCTCAATTATTTTGAGGACCACCTGTTATGGTAACATTTTTGGTATGTTAAGGGATGAGACCTCGTATAAGATCTTTCAATCCAGTAGAGGGTCTTGTCACGTAAGACAAAATAAGGTCACTAGATAGTAAATTCAAAAGCCCAATATCTAGTTATTTTTTATAATGGCTAAACTATCGTTGTTTCATTAGTGATAATTATTTAATTAGGTAATTTAATTAAATTAGATTACTGATTTTGAATTGAATTCGATTATGATTTTTATTACGCTAGGAATGAAACCAATTTTGCAGTTGTAGATGTATTATATTTTTATCTACGGCTAGGAAATGAAAAACTTTGAGCCGTAACTGGTTTGAAGATCGTTTACGGTTAGGAATTTTGAATTCAAACTAGCCCACAGAAGATTCCATCTATCTTTTCTTTTTTCAGTTTACCGTCAGCATTGTTGTTGTTGCTCCAACCATGGTCTATATGGGTAGTTTTGATGAACGAAAAGATTTCTAAGAAGCTAATAACACCATCAAGTTGGGTTGAACGAGTTGCTGCCATTTGCATTGGTGGTTGATCATAATCATGATTCCGTGATGATTACTTTCATGAAGATATTTCGAGCTTTAGTGGACATATTGGGCTGTTGAAGATGATAGAAGAATTGGGGTGTTTGTGAGATAAAATTCACCAAATAGTGTGGGTGCTGCCGTTATCGTGATGGTGACCGATGGAAGAAAAAAAAGTTGTTGGTTGCTGTTATCGATGGTTTTTGCTGGTATTTCAGAAATTTGTCTGTCAGTGCTCGCAGACCTACATAAATATGTATTCAAGAGTGTTTATATTTGATAGATAACTCACTACATCTGGAGAGTATAAAATATTAACTGATTGTGTAACATATTGATATTCCTTTATTAGGTAGAAACTTAGTATTAACATTAAGAAAGTACCTGAAATGGATCATACTCTAGTTGAGATCTAATATTATAATTCTAGATTTCTTCTCGATGTATTGCCGGGGAAATGCACATTTTCTCAATGTTTGTCATAGTTGCATGTTCTTAAGATATTTGAAGGAGTCTTAGACTGTGGCTTTGTGACAATGAAATCCGAACTGAAACTGGTATCCTTTCTACGACTGTCAAATACTTGCAGGAGAAAATATAAACATATGAAAACATGGACGAACTCGGGTTGAACAAATTCGCAGGAACATATATAAGTATTAGAAAACATATTTGAAAAATTTGTCTATTGGAATTCCTTTCTTTGAATCAAGTCCATTTTTTAATCAGACGATGTACAATTTAAGTTTACACAACATTTTACTCTTGAACCAATTAGCCTAACATTTTTTTCAGTTCTTATTCTCTATAAGAAACAACAACATGCAGTGACTGCTGCTACCATTCTTAAAACTTATACAGTAAAAGCATGATCCTTTCACATTGAATGGAGTATTTTCATGTCTAATGGCATATGTCACTGCATTTCACTCATGGAGTGTGTCGACCAAGTACGTTACTGCGCGAAAAGCTTTATACCAAATTTATTTTCCATGTCATTCTTCATGATTACTCCCTGATTGTAATACAAAGTTAAGCGAGTCATTAAACTAACCATGTAACTAATTATATCCAGAAAATCCTGGAATGTAGTCACAAACACATATAAGGAGATACATAGAAGGAAAGATGAAACCTTTTCAGTTATTATATAAATCTATAATGGTGGCAGGGGTTACATCAAAATTTGGATTCCAAACTTTGATCCTTGATGCATCAACTTGTTCGCAAAGCCCACCTTTAGTATTTAACATCTCATTTGCAGATCTTTCCTCAATAACAATTTGGTCCCCGGAGGAGAGGGAAAGATCAACAGAAATCAAAGGAGTAACTACATAAGATGGAATCCCATGATGCTTCGCATTAACAACAATACTATATATTCATACTTTATTAGTAGTGTTACATACAACAAGATTGTATTAAAAACCAAATAAATTTTTCGAAATCTAATGTAAAATATTAACAGTTCGACAGTAAAGAAAAGATAGCCAAAGTTTACTTCAGATGTAGTCTCGAATTATACCGTTCGCTACAACACGATCAACACCAACAATAACCTCTTAGACTCTCCCTTCCTTCATTAATAATGATCCAATTCATGAGTTGTTAGCCTGGACTCATGAAGTTCAAAAAACGCACTGAATTGTCAGCTCTGACGCCCGACACCTATATAGACATTTCATCTACTATATTATACACTACAAGTACAATACATAAAAATCTTCGTAACCTGGTCAAATGGTCGAGTTTCAGTGCAATACGCATGTTATAATATTCCTTCAGTATAAAGTGACTGAGTGACACCCAGGACAGTTCCATATCCAACAGTTGTAGGGCTGACAAGAAGAGAAAAATCAATAAAAACTCCAAACAAATCCTAGAATAAAATAAATAGAAGTCTTAAAAATTCAATTGTTGCAGTGAGTAAAGACAAATATTTTCTTCGAGTATGCCAGCCTAGCTTATAAAAGACTTGCTCCATAAAAGCTAATTGCTTTTTTTGAGGCGACATCATCCTTCAGCATGGTTTCAGCAGCCACTATGCAATCCTTCAATTTTAGGATAATAAGAGTTCTTTGTTACTATTTAGTAGATATACTTGTTGTGGTACATGGTTAAAGGTGTTGTATAGTAGAAATTGATGTATGGGTTATGCAGAATGATATAATGATTCTTTTAGTCGTTACCTGCAAGCACCTACGTATAACATATTTTATCTGAAAGAGAATCGAATATTTCTCATTCATAGAGGATTCAAAAATTATGATGAAACAAAGATATATTTTTTCCATTAAAAGTTACTTCCGATGAAACATATTAAGATGCGGTAGCTATAAAGTTGAGTGCACTTTGGATGCCCTTTTTTGTGCATTTAGCAACTCCGTGCTTATTTGAATGCGATGCACATGTCAATTAAGGGTCCAGATAAAATTCAAAATTTGTATCTGATGTTTGTGAAGTTAGTGAAAGCAAACCAAAAATATTAAACAATAAATTTTTTATGCTACCAGTATAAACCATACCAGGATGTAGATTAACGAGGGGTCCAAAGTCACCAAGTCCACCTTCGCTTTTTATGGGGAATTCAGTATAGACGGAAGTCTTGGAAAGGGATTCCTTAGCGATGGTAATTTCCACCGCGCAGGCATTTTCTCCCAAGCATTTTCATCTGATCTTTTTTGAATTTCTTGTTGGCAAACCATTTTCCATCTCATCAGCCCATAACATACCTATGACCAAAGCAATAAACACAACAACAAACATAACCAAAGCAGCTTGGAGATTATTGCAAAATGAAAAACAATTATGGGCAAAAACTTTGAAATAAAGATATTTTTCTAATACTACAGGACTGCATGCAAAGAAGAAGAAAAAATCCACCCGGGCATGGCAAAGCATCCAAGGTAGTATGCAGTTTGTTAAGGAATTCAGCTTCTGGTTAGTTGGAGATCGAAATAAAAATATCAGCTTGGAATGACAAACAGATTCAAGGTAAACAGCCACCTCCTTTACCAGTTGTGGAGTTGGAATAACAAGCAATTACAATCAAGTCTCTGACCTGATATATTAAGATACAAGATCTTGAAAGGTAAATGTTACTGTTGCTCTCAACACATTCTCAGTTTCCCTCCCTACATATATATACCCTTCTCATTCCTTGTGACCGAATTGAATATAGAACGACCATTTCTTGGTTTTAGACAGAGTCTTACAAATTGATCTCTCAGACTCAAAGTACTCAAGTGCAGTGCATCTGTTAAAGGTTTTAGAAGGTTTGCGTAATCGAGCATCTGTTTACTCCACCATACTTTACATTTTAACCAGTAAATCGTTTTTGTTAGAGCATTGCTCGGTTGAACCCACCAAGCGTTGGTATGTCAAGGTTGGCCGTCATATTTTAGTATCCAAACTCATAAGTCGCTTGATTAGATTACTAGATTCAACTTTTTTAGGTTAGACTAGGAAGTCTATAAATGTTGAGACATACAAGTATCACTTTGAAGACCTAAAGATTCTGAAGACGTATCGACAACGACGATAACACCATCCTTCCACTTGAGGTTAGTAATACATGTATTGACTTGTTTCCATTTTTATATCGTAAGCTTTCAGGTCGTTTCTAATTGAAAACATAACATGCAAAGTTATATATGTGAAACTCTAGTATAACGGACTTGATCATCATATTGTGACCAAAGTGTTGAGGAACGATATATCAATATAATGTTTATCTTTTGAACTTCGTAATTATGACATCAACATAATCTTTGTAACTCGTTACTATATTGTGTAGTGAACATAGGTTTGATTTCATTCCTAGAGAACTATGTTTAATTAGATGAGTTTAAGGAAGTAGACGTACGAACTTGTTTCGTAATTGAAAGGAAATCAAAAGGATTGATGGTCAGGTTTTCATTGAAGATATTAAGTGTGGACCGATCCTAACCTATATAAGGAATCAAAGTAGAACTGATCCTAACTTTTGTTGGGAGTCACGGTAGAACCGATCCCTACCTATATTGGGAGTCAAGGTAGAATCGATCCTAACTTGCATTAAGAGTTATGGTAGAACCGGTCCCAATTGTTTTGAAGATGATCAAAAGAGTTGAGTGCTTAAAGTCTTCAGAGAGGCTGAAGCAACTTAATATAGTAAACTATATGATCATAGGATTCATGTGCGTTAGCCATATTGGTTGTAGGCGCAGGAATACTGAGGAAACTAGGTAACTATGGGTAGTTTACTTTGTCTCAACTATATGAAGTTGGTAGTGTCTTTGTATAACGGCTTAATTCTGAGAGTATTCAAAACTGGACTAGGTCCCGTGGTTTTTCTGGATTTGTGGTTTCCTCGTTAAAAAAATCTTGATGTGTCTTTACTAATTTTACTTTCTGCAATTATAATTATTATATTAATTATAATTAAAAATAAATACACTATACGTTAATCCCAAGCACCTGATATTGATCCTATAGTAAATCGGTCTTGTACCGTAACTATTATCAAGTGATTATCTTGTTGTTGTATTGTTTCGACTTCTTTGTCCATAGACGATCACACAAGGTATTAGACTTATAGGTTGATATCGAAAATATTTTGGTTTACTTGGTACCCTTTTCATTTTAGTCTTAAGTGATTATGTTGTTGTTGTATTTTTTCGACTTCTTTGTTCATAGACGATCACATAAGGTATCATACTTATAGGTTGATATCGAAAATATTGTGGTGTACTTGGTACCCTCGTCATTTCAGTTTTTACCCATCAACAACTTCTTAATCCCTGACACTTCTGTGTCCTAGTTGCTTGCTAGAGTCGTTCTATATTAACCTAGATTTAATCTGAGAAACATAATTAGGTTTACGAGTTAAAGACTTCACTTAGGGATTCGTGAAGCCCGACAGACTATCTTTTACCTGATAGTTCTTGTATCCTGATCTTGTTCTTATTGATCGTTGAGATTCTCGTAAATCTCCGATCAGGAACGAGATAGATAGAATCGCAAAGTTCTCTTTGTCTCCGACTTTGTGATTTCTCAAGAAAGATATCTAAAACTCTTCTTCTTGTTGTAGGGCCTACGACCCATATATGTGCGGCCCAACTAGATACATAGGGTTTGTCTTTCCATGTATATATATGTTACTGTATCCATGTAACCCTGCTGATGATCAATAAGAAACTCTGCCTTTTTCTCTATCGTTTTCACCTTTATCACTACAAAACCTTATCATGCACGAGCTCTTCTCTGCCGCTAAAAGTTTTTTTTTTTTTTTTCTCATCACTCAGAGTATCTCGGAAGCCATATTATAGACTGATTTCTTTTAGGGATTTATGGATCTAGATTTTGATCCTAGCCAAATCCGTGGAACCAAATCTGTGTTAGAAAATCTCCCATCGGCGATATGGTAAACCAAATCTTTGTAAAAAAAAAATGTATGCGAGCGATCCCTATCTCTGCTTGCGTTTGGAGGTGAAGAAATTCCGTGAAAGAAAACCTTCTGTTGATGGATCTGATCCCGTTTGAAAATCCAATCTGTCTGCGTTCTCCTGTTCGTGGTTAAAATCCAACTTCGTCTGCTTGTGTTTCTCCGGTTCGTGGAGGAAATCCAATATCGCCTGATTGGGTTCCGAGGTGCTTGCATTCTCCTATTCGTGGAAGAAACTGCAATCCCGTATGTTCATGGCGGAACCAAACTCGTAGAAAAATTGCAATCCCCTGTGTTTGATTTCACATACGTGTTTGATTCCCTATATGTAAGTTTGTTTGAATCTCCATGTAATGCGATCTTCATCGTAGTATATTCGTATGTTGTCATTGCGGTGATTGATTAATATATAATTTGTCTTCTTTGTGAGAATTAATCCGAGGAGGAAGGAAAGAAGATCCATGGGAAAAGAGGAGAAAGAGAATCTAATCCCAGCTCCATCCGTTGCTGTCTCTTGTGGGGAAAGAGGCGAAAAAGCGTCCATCTCATCCAGATCTGGTTTTGTCCGGGGAAATGGAAAACGAAGAGTTTCGTGGAGAAAGAGAAATGTCCGGTACGGTCAAACAACTCGGCCCAGTCCAACCCGGCCGATCCAACCCGTTCGATCCAGTCTTGTTCCTGAGTTGGGCGATCCTGTCATGTTCCTGAGTTGGTCCGATCTCCAGTCTTGTTCCTAAGTTGGTCCGATCCAGTCCTGTTCCTGAGTTGGCCCGTTCCTGTTCGGATTTGGTTCCAGGATGCGCGCCAGGAAAGCCGTTGCAGTTTCGGGTATATACAGAGGGAACCAAAGACCGAGGTACGTAACTAATGTGAATTTTTATATTGAGTATTTGTTAGGCTTATTTATTTATTTATTTATTTAGAACATGCCTAGTTGTTTTTTTCTCTTATGATAAGTCCTTAAACAATCAATTTAAATTATGAGTGTTGATCTCGTTCATTAAGAATGTTGGTCTTAATGTTATTTTATTCTCTTGAGTATGATATTGACTATAGTTGAATGGTGTCTTTTGTTTAATTGGTTGTACCAACTCGATTCCAACGTATTCATTTGAGGTTTAAAAGTACTTGAACACCATGATTGCGTACATGATATTTTCTCCCCAAATTTGAATGTTCAGTGGGATGTAATTCACTTGCTCGACTATTAAAGAGTCGCTATTTCCAAAAGATACGTTCAAATAAAATCACATGTATCCCAATTTTTGTGGAAGAACTCAGAAAATATGATATGCGTCAGAAAATTTCCATTTCTCTACTTCATCCATGATACTAACGAACCAGTATATGTTGAAGTATAACAACAAGAGAACCATCTTTAGTAATCTATTCAACCTAAAGTAAGTGGTTGACATGTGTAGTGAGATTCTCATGGGCTTTGAGATAAAGAAATTTCTCAAATTAAGCTAAATGAAGCAAAATTGAAAATGGAAAGAACCCCAAAGTAATAAGGGTTAGACGTAATGGCTCATATAAAGCATGAGAAAAGGGACATATATATCACGGGATGAAGCTAAAATGTAATTCTAGCTTCCATCATAAATGAAAGAGTTGAAAATGCACCTGGTTATAGGTGTTGGTATATACTATGTAATGTGTGTAACATAATAGCAACCAATTTTAATATCAACGTTAATGGCAAGAAGAACTTTGCCTGGCCAATAAACTATTTAATTGAGATATATCTGGATGAAACGTAACACATATCACTTTAAAGTAATTGAGTTGAACCCGACTTTTGTTACGTAATAAGGCCACACCACTTATTAAATCTCTCAAGACTTAATGTCTAATCTCTGTATGTACTAAGGGCTAATCACATCTTCTTAAGTGCAAAGGGCGTTCATGCGTGAACTATTTTCTTTTTTTTTTTGGAAACTTACAATGAGAATGGAGTTGATTGCATCTATAATTTATTTCTAATGAATGAGGAAGGAAACACATTTTTAGAAAATTAACATGTCAATCTAGTGAATTGTAAATCACTTGAACTTGAATTACTGAATCCATATTAACCCCAACAATTGAACTGATTGGGATTGATTCATAAAGACTTTGACATAACCATAAGGCACATTGGTTGTGACACGATGTTCCGTTATGAAAGTACTAACACGGGCGTCACTTCATTTGAGTGTACAAGATAACGAACTAATAGAGTGCGAAGTTACGACATCTATCACAATCAGTGATTTCTAAAGTTACTAGATTTGCACTGCCTCTCCCCATTATGCTTTAGAGTAAGAAAGCACGTCATTTATCTTACAAAGTGTTTCTTTAGTAAAACATGATTGAGACCATCTTGTTTTACTTAGATACAAATGGTAAATAACTCATTCTTCAAAGAAATAAAATGTTATTAGTGAACATATATCCATGCAGAATGCGGACCATTCAAGTGATTTATGGCTCTGGTGGATGGTTCGACGCATTGAATCAGTTATCACTCACAACAAACGATGCTTTTAATTTTTGTAAAACTCATAGCACATATTACACAATGCAAAGTGCAGAGGCTCACCACCCTTGTTAATGCTAGAGAATTTACATCAAAAGGATTTGATGAATATTGCATGTTTAATAGGAACAATATAAAGCATCTTATACCCAATGGTCTCGCAGAGGCTACCATCAAAGGTTACAGATGGTGCCTAAGGAATAGGTTATGTGTATTGCTTTGGGGATATGCAATATTACACGCATCCTACTTAATTCGTTTTTAGAACCCAATATTGGTCAACCTTTTCTGCGTACCAGTTGGTAACTGGATTTAAGCCCGACATTCGTGTTCTTACGCATTTTTGGTTGCACTATATATGTGCCATTAAGACCCCACATCGTACTATGATGGGTCTTCAAAACTGTTAAGTAGTTATGTTGGAAATGAGTTCCCAACAATTATCCGCATTTTAAAACTTTTGACAAGAGATATCTTACCGCTAGATTTGCGGGTTATCACTTTAATGAGACAGTCTTCCCGTCGTTAGGGGGAGATAAGAAAAAGTATTTTCTAAGGGAACAACGGGAATTGTCGTGGAGTGTTCCCATTGTGTCTCATATTGATTCTTGTGCTCCAAAAATGTAAATGTGAAGTGATAAAGAATATTCGATTTTCAGAATGTACACTGATGTTGTTAAAGTGATGAGATCACACATACCAGCTGCAAACCTAACTGCAAAGTTATAAATCCTCAATACGGGATATATACCATAGACTAAGGTGTTGCAACTACACTCAGCGGAAGTGTGGTTGAGTTCGTGGCTCTATAAAGGAAGTTGGAGAGACCACTTGGTTCGATCAATCCTCACCTAGAAAGGAAGTAGGCGAGTAAGGCACAACTTATTTATATCATCAGAAAATCATCTCATAAGATTATCTCTGAATATGTCCATGAATCAAACTGGAGGACGCTCCGAAGTTTTAAATGATTATAGAAAACAATGAAATCCTGACGGATTATGAGAATGCACATGAATCAATGGAAGGATCATGCATGCACAATGATGACATAATCCATAAATAGTTGCTCCAGAAGTATAGCACAATGAGATCGAACCATGCTTTATTTTGATTAATTTCAAATAAATAGCATATTTGGCCTACGCAATCCAGTTAGAACTTAGTTCTTTGACAAATATACGGGTATTTGGTGTGGTAGTGCTAACCAACCTAGTGCAAAGCCTGTGGGACATATGTGGTTATTTGTCACAAAGTGTAGTGAGAAGAATGAGGTCTTAAAGTATAAAAAATCACCTTGTGGCGCGAGGTTTCTCACAAACCCCTGGATCCCTTACTTTTTTGAACATCATAATGTTCAGTTAATTAGTTTGCTTGGTAGTTTCAAAAGAACTTGAAACATAGTAGATGTGGTTATATCTCTGGATATTTAGACTCAAAGATATTTGCAAAAGTGCATGATGGCCTTTTGCTTCCCAAGTCGAATGACTCTAAACCACGGAATGTGTTTGCAGTTAAACTGGAACACTCACTTATTGATTTAAACAATCAGGCAGATGTGGTATACCCGTCTAAGTGACTATTTGATTGGGAAGGGATAAACAAGTAAGGTTTTGTACCATGCGTATTAAATAAGTTCCTGATTCAGAGTTGTATCTATTTATGTCGACGGTATGAACATGACAAGTACTCTTAATAGAATAAGAGATCTTACAAGCTATTTCAAATTTGAATTTGAGATGAAAATCCTGGGAAATCTCGATCTTATCTATGTTCTGAACTAGAAGACCGAGCTTGTGGTATATTATTACACCAGTTTGCATATGTCATTGTCAGGAAATTTAACAAGGACATGCATCCTGCTAGCACTCCCATGACTAGTCGAGTTTCAAATGTACATAAATGACCAATTCGTCTAAAGGAAGAGGGCGAAGTTGTGTCAGGAGATGAACTTCCCTTATCTAAGTATAATAGACGCATTGTTGTACTTAGCATAATATACTCGACCAAATGTTACATCCTCAATGAACTTGTTAACTAGATATAGCTCAGCGCCAATGCAACGTCATTGGAATGGTATAGTGAATGTTATCATGTACTTAAAGGTCACCATTGACATAAATGTGTTTCATCCCTGCAAAGACATTAAAAGGAATGCTAACGAAAGTGCAATCCAAAAGTTGTTGATTAGGAACAAGAATCTCTTCTCCAACGAAATTAATCAGGGGGAGATACGGTAGACTATTTTCTAGGTCATTACCGATATTCAGTTTCGAAAAGTACATGACTAAAGGAACAGTCTAGAACAACTCTGAAAGTAATCAGGGGGAGATGCCGACATCATAGGTAGGATCCAAGGATATGATGTCGACATATTTTACTTCGAAATTGAAGCTGTGTTGTACTCTTTTTCCCTTCGACCGAGAATAGTTTTTCCCAAAGGGTTTTGTTAATCGACAAGGTTTTTAGTGAGACAACACTAAAAGCATCAAGTATGTTGAACGTTGCAGATATAAAGATCGTGTTGATATTATTGAAAATGCCTGAATCAAAGAAATGAAACGCGATAGTCAGTTAAGCAACGTAACTTCCAGAATCAACAACAGGGTCTGATAAACATTCAAGTCACCAAAGTACAGCGTGATAAACTCCTTTTGACTGCACTAGACTAATGAAAATCTTCTGTCACTAGGGGGGGGGATCTAATAGTGTGTTGAACTATTTTCCTTCACCGAGGTTACTTTTTCCCACAAGGTTTTGTTACTCGGCAAGGTTTTTAATGAGACAACAACAAACACCGGGAATGTAATTTCCCAGCTAAGACTATTATCTATCCTACAAGGATTTTCTTCCTTAGGAGTTATGAATCAACTAGTCAACTTCAACGGAGCAAATTGATCATCTGCAACGGATCGCCTTTACTTGCATCTGTCACGTTATACTCTTTTCCATTCGTCAAGGTTTTATCCCACTGGGTTTTCCTTGTCAAGGTTTTAATGAGGCAACGTATACGCATCCAACTATGTTCTAAGTTTACTTAATGTTGTGCTCTTTTTCTTTAGTTCAGGTATTGTCCCTCTGGGTTAGCCTGACGACATTTTAACGAGACAACTAACTTAGACTCGACGATATTTGAAGATCGTATTACATGTGATGAACTACATGTAAAATACAAGGCAACATGTGATGTACTACATGTGAAGAGTTGTACCAAGGTTTTGTCTCACTGGGTTTTTCCTTGTCAAAGTTTTAATAGAGCAATTGTCTTATACACAATAGTCATCAAGGAGAGAACTACATTTGAAGACCTACATCCGAAGCACTGTATATGAAGTACTGCATGTGGAGTTTTATTGGACCGCACAAGGGGAAGTGTTGTAGAGCCTACGACCCATATATGTGCGGCCCAACTAGATACATAGGTTTGTCTTTCCATGTATATTTATGTTACTGTATCCATGCAACCCTGCTGATGATCAATAAGAAACTCTGCCTCTTTCTCTATCGTTTTCACCTTTATCACTACAAAACTTCTAATATTTTTTTTTTTTTGGATTGTTCTTGAGAGGTGGTTAGTAATCCAGGCTTATCTGCTGAATGAGTGTAAGTGTTCCGGATTTGTGAGGTTTGCTAGACTTTGTCTATTGCAAACAGGTTTCCAAACCTAAATATAAAGATCAAAAGGGAAATCAAATACGCTTATTTGTTAGAGTTCGGTATCAAAGTCTTCACTTAGGTTGAAGCAACTCTTAGGCTGTAAAGGACGTCAACTAAGGGAATCAACTGCATAGAGTCTTGCGAGGTTCGAGAGACGTAAAGAGCACGACTGCAACTGAATTGCTTGGAGGGTTAATTCGGTTCCAACTACATTTTAGTATGAAATCTGATAGTATGCTAGTGTTTGTAACGACTTAACACAATTTGGTGTGCAAAACTGGACGAGGTCCCGTGTTTTTTCTGCAGGTACAGTTTTCCTCGTTAGTAAAACTTATGGTGTCTTGTGTTTTCCATTTTTCGCATTATATTGTTTTATCTTTATAATAGGAATAGCAGTAGTACGTGATCAATCTAGGTAGTTTTTTTAAGTCCTTACTAGTTGTGACCAATAACGAGACTTGTTCTTGTTGAATGCGTATCTTAAAAGATAGATCACAAGTTTCATACTTGTCAGAATTCAGATCATCTTGATTTGGATACAACTAGATTAATCTTGGATATTTATTTGTGAGATCGCCCAAAAACTCTTCTACACAATCAGGTTCGCGGACCTCTTAGTCTAAATATATTGATTGTGGAAGAGAAAGTGAAAAACTTTATATACATAGTGTTCAAGGATCTTTAATCTAGATCTACATGTAATGGTATTAGGTTTTGTCCATACATGTTGCCGAACAAAAAAAATAGATTGTGAAACTGGTACCCTTTCAGGCAATCAACGGCTCGGTCTCCAATATCAAGTGGACTACTCTTATCATTATACTCCTACAAGATTGACAATCTAAAGTAAATAAAACTCAGACTATTTAGCTAAGTATGCTAGACAAAATAGCTTATCAGATAGATGGCTTATAACTCCACCCCATTTCATTCAGGATTTGGAGATGGACAACTGTAGAATCAACTGATTTATTAATAATTTATTTTTCCTATCAAAAAAAGAAAAAAGTATGTCAATTTCGACTGGCTAAAGCATCAAGATGAATTTACAGTCCAATACAGGAACAATATTTGTCAAAATGTACCAAAACTCTGAAGTTTAAAGGCCGACTATATGTAATAGCAACCAGATTATGATCACTAAAGCTTCCGCCTCAAAACTAGGTAATCCAAATGCTGAAACAATTCATATATAATTAATCAGCTAAAGCTCTGAAACACACAAGAAATTCTTTCTCCAACATAGTTAACATTAAAAACACATTTCTATTAGTGATCAACTGGAGATGATATAGCTGCATGCATAAGACAATGTAATCCTATTAGTATATCTCATCATCGGGAATTTCTGGTGTCAAGAATTTCTTCGGATCTTTCATTACTTCTGCATAGCTGAACCTTGATTGCACCTTATCAGGCACTGGCATAAGTGGGAGAATGTTCTCACTGTCGATACACCCATCGATAATTCCAAATTCGACTGCTTCCATTGGAGACATGTAGCGATCCCTATCGATATCTTTCTGAACTTGTTCAAAAGTTCGACCAGTGAAACCGGAGATGATTCTAGTGACGTTATTTTTGTTGTGCATAATTTCTTTGGCCTGGATTTCCACATCAATTGCTTGTCCACTAGCACCACCAAGAGGTTGATGAAGCATTATCCGTGTGTTAGGCATCGCAAAACGTTTCCCTTTGGTGCCACCACCAAGAATGATTGCAGCTGTTGATGCAGCAATTCCAAGTGCAACGGTGGAGACATCAGCCCTTACAAGCTGTAGCACATCATATATGGCCATGGTAGCACTGGAGATTGCAAATACAATGGTGGTTATTATAATAACTAAATCAGAAAACAAAGAAGTGGACATGAAAAATCAACTGGGTAGCAGAAATCTCAGGTTCAAAAGGCATGTATCAGAAATCTCAGGTTCAAAAGGAATTCCCTTGTATTTTTAATGCAAACAAGTGTAAAAGCGTGCTGCTTAGAACCATTCTATAATGGGGGACTCTCTAACATTAACCGACTATAGCCAGGTAGCACTTCTCAAATCTTTCTTGGCGAATCACCAGTGTCTCTCTTCGATCGATCCCCCTTGTATGCCCTATTCATACTTTAGGGTAATGTACATAACCAATTCTTATACAAGCTTGAGGCCCAAAATTACAGATTTGCTGTGAGCAAATATGTTTGTCTAGCACTACAATAGTGTGTATAAATGGCGTTTTCTAAATGTGACCTCAACTTTGTTTTTATTTCAGATGTCACTTTACAAGACCTTTCTGGGGAACCATTAAAGAGAATATGCAAAGGAAACTGATGCAGGAGTCAAGCGTAGTAACCACTCTGAAGAATGACAGGGAAATGTCATTGCAAAATACCCCTACAGTGGGGTAGGGTATGATTAAGAGCACGAGATTATGTATGAATACATGATAAGAACATCACATGGTCTCACAAATTTCAGCCAAATCATATCCACCACTTAGCAGACATGTAATCAACATTACACAACTGTGGGGAAAGGAGATAAGATGAGACTGTTGCTTATTAGCTTGATCATTTGAATGAAGTATCGTAGGAGTGGAAGCAAAAGCATAGGATCATGTTAATTCCACAAGTATGTGGTGTCATACAAAGAGTACAAGTTGACCATTCAAACCTAAGAGTCTAATCTACCTCTCAAGTCTCAACCATATAGTGTCCTCAATAGTTCCCAAATGCAAAGATGATTGTGTTGTCTAAGACCTAGTTGAGCTAAAAGGGGAGATTCAACATGAGAATACAACTAAAAACACAACTCCTGAACATTCACACAGTTCTTTCTTGCTACTTTGTTAGTATAAGCCTAGTGAAATCAAAAGACTAGCTTACATTTTCAGAGGAAAATGAATAAAGAAACTGATACGACACAAAGCAACAAATGTTTTAGCACATCGATTACCCAGTACTCTTTCTTTGATACCATTGACAAAACAAATGGATGCTATATTCAATCAGTGATGGCAACATACAATTCATGCACGAAACAGAATACTATGTACTAATAAAGTAATCGTTCTTTTAGTTAAACACTGATTTTATTCCTTCAAATCCAATTCCTAAACCAATTGCTACCAAGTTTCTATTAATGAAACGAAAGAAAAAGAAGCTCAAATTAGTATATCTTCAGACAATTCAAGTTTCTTTATGCAGCCACAGATGTAAACCTCACTATAATTGTTAGATGGTTCATTGTACAACATCTACAATGAATAAACCCTAACATTTATACATACCTTAAAGACCCACCAGGCGAGTTAATGAAAAGACGGATATCTTTAGTAGGATCTTGAGCATCCAACAATAACAACTGACTGATAATGGCATCAGCAACGAAATCGTCAATTTGATTACCCAAAAACACAATTCTTTCTCTCAATAATAAACCCATTGGGTCTGCTTCTGCTCCTCTAGGAGGACTAGCTGGAGCTTGAGACATAGTAATTGAAGATGAAGATGAGAAAATTGGATTGTAGGATGATTCTATTTCATCAAACCCTAACACAAAATTTTCAACAGCTTTTAGGGTTTTCGAGTTAAAATTTTGAGGGGTTGTAGATAAAGAAGAAGATATATGAGATTTGATTGGAGAAAATACAGATTTTTGAATACTAGGGTTTCGTAATATAAGAGATGTAGAAGAGTATGTGATGTTGGGCAGTAGAGAAGAAGGAGGTGTGAGGAGTGTGGATATGGAGAGTGAGTTCATGGTGAAGTCTCTGTGCAAAGAAGAGGGAGACGGAGAGAGGAGCCGTGCTTGGATATTTTTTCTTTTTGCACACCAGGTTCCGAATCCTGATTCCTGATCTTAAACTACAAATGGATAAGATCTTGACCGTTGATTTTCTTAATCACTCTTTTTTAATGCAGGTGGGCCGATGTTTCTCTTCTCCTCGGATGTTTCTCATTTTTTCGGGGTGAGATTCGATGTTTTTTATTCTTTTTATTCTTTTTTGCCTCTTATTAAATACGTTAGAGATAATGCTCGATTGTTTAATTTTTTGTTTAATTTTTTGTTCTAATTTCGTAGACATATGTTGAAGGTTCTTTATTCTTGTTTCCTTGGTAATTCGATCCGTTGCTGAATTGTATTTTCAATTTATAAACTTTACCTGAGTTTGAGGAAGATCTTTTAAAATTGTCTTGGCTTCTTGAACGGTGTTTTCGGCTGTCCACGAGAGATTTGTGTTGTCCTTGTTGATGCTGTCTGCCAAGACTTTACAATCAGTTACTATTGAAACGCTAGACAAGACGTTGTCTCTTAGCCAGATGACCGCTTTTTGTAAAGATTTCGCTTCCACATGAAAAGCCGAAGTAGCTGTCTCCGAACCCGCTGAAATGTGCATAAATGTCTGGTGATCTACTGAATAAACGATGTGAGTGTTTCCCATTGAAAGGTCTTCTTCCGTGAAAGAAGCATCAATAAATATTATCCAGTCTGTGTTTATATCTGACCATTTGGTATTGATCATCAATAATTGGTTGTTATTCAGTCCCTTTGGTTTATTCTTTTGAGGGATGGAATGCAAAAATCTGTTGATCTGATCAATTAGTTGCATTGGGTTTGGGATTATCTTTTCAAAAACATATGAGCATCTATATTTCCATATGAACCATAATATGGTCGAGATTTTTCCTACCAAATTATCCAAATCTGGGTTTGAAAGCCATCCTTTAACCCATGATGTAATCGGATCCGTATTAGCTGAAGAAGTTAAATTTCCTAGCGAAAATCTGAACCAAATAGCTCTGGCGAAAGGGCAAGATCCGAATAGGTGGTTGTCGGTCTCCTGAACTTGAGAATTGCATAGTTGGCAGTTTGGGTCAATTTCCGGGTTATGTGCCCCTAGTCTCGAAGATGTAGGCAAAGCTTTTCCGGCTAGCTTCCACACAAAAAGTTTAATTATTGGAGTTGCTTGAATTTTCCATATACTTTTCCATGGAAAATCTATTAACGAATTATCATCTTCTTGAGCTTGGTTTGCCAAGAAATTATAAATATTTTTTGCCGAGAAGAGTCCTGAATGATGGTGTAACCATTAGATTTTGTCTTCTTCTTCTTTTCTCGGGGTTAAGGCTTGAATTTTCTTTCTAACCTCCGGGCTAAAATAAATGTCTAGTTTTCCTTGATCCCATTTATTCTCTACAGTTATGATCTCTTGAACTCTTTTTGGAGCTGTGTCCTGCGAGTCTTGTGGTTGCGGTATTATTTCTGAATTTGAAATTGGTAGCTCAAGGAATGAGACCTAAAAACTACAACCTATGTTTTACCTACAAGTATACAGGGTCTTGATGAAGATAGAATGTAAATAGAGGTTTGTCCACAGGGACTTGGAGGATTTGCTACAGTTTTCTAAATTTCTAAGGTTATCTGAGTTCAAAGGAAGGTACTAAGGCTTTTGATTCCACTACTTGACCCTAGGCTAAGGAAATTATGATGCAATGTATGTCTTGTTCTTTCCTGAAAGATTACAATGAGGATTCTACTAACTATCCTAGCCAAATTACCCCTAGCATCAGTTGTCTTTAATCAGCACAACTAATCACAGGCATTTAGCTTCTCTAGCTAGTTTAGCTTAAGGCAGTCTCTCTAGTGGATTGAATTCTTGGCCAAAGACCTAGCTCCACTCCTAGTATCAGCTGTCTTCTAACAACACAGGTGATCACAAGCAGGTAGCCCAAATGGCTAAGCATTCATCCTAAGGCAATTCAGCTCAATAAAAGAACATACAAATACATTAACATTCCTAGCATATGATCAAGAGCTTCCTCTAAACCCTAGCAAGTGAATTAGAACATGGACATGCTTGTAATCATGATACTAACAGGTATAAACATGCTCCACATTACACAACATACAATTCACATTCAACTTTTATGCATAAGAGAGATTCAACATGAACTGAAAATGAATTTCCAAATTAATATTGAACTGCAAAATATTGCTCACTGGCTAGCCCAGAGATGCCCAATTTTTCAACCCCTAACACCCTTTTATAGTTACAACAAAAAAAATCCAAAATCCCCAAATCAGTAAAATTAGGGTTTACAAAAAAAATCTAAAATTGACCTTTACCTAATCTCTGAAATCAATCAATGGTCTCGAACCATTCTTCTATCGCTTCTCCTCTTCCGTAATTGGTGGTTTGATTTCACTAACTCTGTTTCTCTCAAACCTAGTTTCTAGGTTCACTGTTTTTGAAAAGAAAAAAAAGGTTGAGAGAGAAGGAGCTAGAGAGTATCATGGTGGTGTCCTTTAGTGATGGAGGGGGAGGCTGATTGATGGGGTACAGTGATGGAGGTGGTTGAGCGGACATGGTGGTGGTGATGGTTGCTGTAGAGGACTGGAGAAGATGGAGTCGATGGGTTTGGGATGAAGGGCGTGTTTGTTTTGCGGGTATAGGTATTTGGTTGTTTGGGTGTTGAGCGGGCTCATCAAATCTCGATGTTTCGCGAAGCTGAGCCGTATGATGCGGAAATGATAGATCGATCTAATGGCGAGATGGAAGGGAGCGAGGAGCGACCGTTGGATGCAAAAATACAACGAAACTAACGGCTCAAGATGGAGTTAGGTGCTGTAGTGTTGGTAAGGTGCATCGAAATCTGATGCATGATGACGCAGCGACCGTTGGATGATGGAATGGATCCAATCTTACGGTTAAGAAGGAAAACGGGTTTGGGTATTGAATTTTGGGTTTAGGATATGGATTTGGGTTTAGGAATTGGATTTGGGCTTAGGAATTGGATTTGGGCTTAGGTAATCTTGAGCCCACTTCTTCTTTAAGAACAATTTTTTCCTTTTTAAGCCCATTTTTATCCTTGAGTCTTCCATAACACATTCTTCACTTCTTTTCCGCTAGAGATTCCACCGGCTTTCTCCCGTGTCTTTGCTCTTTTGGCTCCGCAACTCATCTAGTCTTTATTTGGTACCTAAAAATACAAAATTAAACAACATTAAGTAATTATCCTTGAGGAGAGTAAAATACAAAATTCATTACAAAAGGGGGAATTATGGTATGCAAAATGGGATAAGTGCCAATAAAACGATGATAAATAATGCAATATTTGGCGCCTATCAGAAATCCATCTGTTTTCCCATATTTTAACCGAGTTTCCATTTTTAACTTGCCAGACAAAGTTTCCTTTAATTAAATCTAAACCTTTTCTGATGCTTGTCCAAATCCACGATAATTTAGAAACTTTAGAAGCTTCCAGAGGACGAGAATTTGGGAAATATTTCGCTTTGAGAATTTTTTCCCATAGTTGGTCTTTTTCTAAAATTAATCTGCTGGCTAGTTTAGTGAGAAGCGCTATATTAAATTGATGAGAGTTTTTAATACCTAAACCACCCTGAGCAATTGGCTTGCATATGTACTTCCAGGATCTGATGAATCCTCCTTGTTTTTTTTTGGCCTTCTTTATTCCACCAAAAATTTCTTTGGATGCGATCTAATTTATTCAAGGTTTCTTTCGGTAGGGCAAGCACCTGCATTTGGTACGTTGGGAAAGCTTTAAGGATAGATTTTATCAGAATTCTCCTCCCCGCTTGAGATAGGAGTTTGGATTTCCAGCCTTGCAGAGTGGAATCATATTTTTGTAAAAGCGGCTCGAAGTTGGCTTTCCTACTTTTATCAAAAAATAGAGGAGTTCCAGGATATCTATCATTTTTTGTCATTAGGGGGACTTTAAGAATTCTGGCTATTTTTTTTTCCATGTTTATGATGAATTTTTGGGTTGAAGTAGACACTAGATTTTTGTAGGTTTATCATTTGTCCCGTTATATCCCCGAATAGGGATAGAACATCTAGAAGATTTTTTGCTTCCCCCAGGTCAGCTTTTGTGGAAAGGAAACAGTCGTCTGCGAAGAAGAGATTGGAAATATTTGGAGCATTTTTATTGATTCGGGGGCTGGAAATTTTCTTCTCCATTATTGCATTTTCTAGAAGCCTAAACAGAATTTCCATGAAGATCAAAAAAAGGTATGGAGAAAGGGGGTCCCCTTGTCTTCAACCTCTCGAGGTTTTAAATTTTGTCCCTGGTGATCCGTTGAGGAGGATTGAGTAAGAAGTAGTAGAAATGCATTGTAATATCAGATATATCCACTTTTTTTATCAAATCCAAATCTAAGAAGGGCCCTTTCAATAAAATTCCACTTTACTCTATCAAACGCTTTGGATAGATCTAATTTAAGGGCCAGATACCCTTTTGTCGCTTTTGAAGTTTTCATCGAATGGATGAGCTCATGTGAGATTATAATATTATTTGTGATTTGTCTTCCCGGAAGGAACGCACATTGGTTGGGAGAAATGATTTTGTTAAGAATAGGCTTTAATCTATTGGCAAGAATTTTTGAGATTAGTTTGTAGATGGTGTTACTTAGACTTATTGGTCTAAAATCACCCGTAGTTTGAGGAGTTGAAATTTTTGGGATAAGATTAATGAAGGAGTGGTTTATATCAGTGTCAAGAATACCAGTTTTAAAGAACTCCTGAAACGTATCAACAATATCTGAACCGAATATTTCCCAATTAGACTTGAAAAAACCCGATTGAAATCCATCGGGTCCTGGAGCGCCCCATTGATTCATATTGGATAATGTGAGTCAGATTTCATTTTTGGTTGGGATTTCTAGGAGAGATAGATTTTCCTCATCAGATATACAAGGCTTTATGATGCTGGATAAGTCAATACTACAATTATTTATTTGGGTTGTACCAATGTGGGTAAAATGGTTTACCAGAAGAGAATAAGATTTGATCTCTATCCGAGAGCCAAAGGCCAAAAGGTTCTCTGAGGGTATTGCTGGAATTTATTCTTTTCCCATTGGAGGCGGGGAATGAAAATATTATGTATTTCGGTCGTATTCCTTGAAGAATCTATCTCTAGACAGCTGATGGTAGAAGTCGTTTTTAATTTCATACCACTTTCCTAGTTCTGCTTGGAGATTTTTTAGCTTGTCTATGTCTCTGGAGATATTTCCGGATTTGTGGATGCTCTCAATTTTATTATTTAAGTTCCTTATATTTTTATGAATATTTCCAAAGATGTCTGAGTTCCATTGGGAAAGATTTGAGGATATGAGTTGGAGTTTCAAGGAGATGTTTTCATTTGTTGTTTTATTGGAGTGTAATTCCCAGGATGCTTTGACTACCTCGTGTAAGTGGAGTGTGATATCCAAGATCTAATACATCTAAAAGGTTTCTGAAGTTTCAATTTTCCAGGGTTTGTATCTAATAAGATAGGTGTATGATCTGATCCAACTCTAGGTAGATGAATTACCATGGTACCCGAGAATTTTTGAGACCATAGAAATGAGGTCAATACCCTGTCAATTCTTTCGCAAATGTTCGCTTCTCCTTTTCTTTTGTTTGACCATGTGAATGGAGGGCCTTCATATCCCGCGTCTTGTAGTCCTGTGGAGTCGATTGTCTGGATGATGATATTATTGTTGCTAGAGCTAGCCTTATTTCCTTCTTGCTTTTCATCTGGGTCAAGAATGATGTTTAAGTCGCCAATTAGATCCCAAGGCTTATTCACTTGCTGGGCCATTTCTGAAATATAATTCAATTGCCTGATTTTTTTCATGAGTATCAATAGCTCCATAAACACAAGGGATGAAGATCTTCTCGTCACATAGACTTGCTTCAAAATGACACACGTTATATTTTGCTGATACTAATTTCATATCGATATTATTATGCCAGGCAATTGCTAACCCTTTTTCTATACCCACAGACGGAATGATAAACCAGCCATGAAACTTGGATTTTTTAAAGAATAAATCCATCCGAGACAGCGGATCTTTTATGTCGGCTAGGAATACTATATCAGGGTTATAGAATTGGCAGAGGTATTGTAAATGGTCCTTAGTGAGAGGAGTACCTATACCCTGTACGTTCCAGGACAAAAGTTTCATCTTGTTAAACGAAGCTTCTCTACTAAATTCAGTGTAAATTTTAGCACTACAGAAGCGAAAAAGTAAATAAAATATATGTCTCTATTTAGGATGATGGGATACAAGAAAAATTAGAAGTAACTAGCTGGAATAGAATGAACTGAAATAACTGAGCCTGAACAAGCTAAGAAAAGATTAAAATCCACCAGAGGATAATACTACCGTTAAAAAACACGTAAAATTGTCACTGAATACCAAAGATCAATTCCAACTACACTATAACAAAAGAAAACCAAAAATTAAACCTCATAGTCTCTGATGATGTCATTTTACAACAAAGTTTCATTGATCCACTGCTGGAGATGTCAATTGAAAATAGTTGGAGTTGTCACCAGGATTAATAACAACGATCTTTTGTTCATCTGTATATGTACCCCGCTATCTTATGCTCAAACAAACCACAAACCACAAAAATACCAAGGCAAGGTATACAATTCAGAATTCACCCCATAAACTGACCTAAAATATTTCCAATAAAGATAAAAAACCTGCAATGCTTCCAAAGATGAGTTTGGCTTGGGATTAAAAGGAAATCTACCTTTTAATGACTGAAAATTGGTTAGGAGACAAATTCACCTACCAGAAACTTGATTAGGCAGGAGAAAAAGGATAAAGGAGAAAATGAAACTTTTCCGATTATGGAATTCAGAGTAAGAGAATATCAAAAAATCCCACACTTAACAATAAGTTAACTCCAAAAAACTCTACTAATCCAGAGGATTGGATCCTATGCATCTCAAAATTAACCATAAACTTAAACCATAAACCTCATGACGGAAGATAAGGACATAAGACAAAACCCTTAGAACTTTCAATAAAAGAAAAGCATTTCTGACAACAAAAGCAATTCTATCTTCATGAGATATATGAAATATCTCATCTAGAAACCAACTTAAAACCAATATTCAAGTTCGAGGAGTTTGAATATGAAAGTAAAATCAATAAACATCACCGTGCCTAACAACAGACCTGGTGATACAAGAGCACAACCACAAAGCTACAAAGATGGATAATTTTTCTTGAGGTTTAAAAGGAGTAGAAAATTACAAAGAAAAAAGAGATGCACAACACAAAAACTGAAGTCAAATTCACATAGTTTATAAGGAGAAAGCTTAATGATTGATATTCAAAATATAGAAGAACTCCAACAGAGATTCCACGGAACTAAAATAATAACTATTATCACGATTAAAGAAGAAAAAACCAATTTCAAGTCATGGGTTTAGGAGAAATCCTTCAAAGGAACCAAATAGATAGAAGACAGACTCAATTAACCGCCAAACTCAAAAGAAAATGAGATGAGGCTATCAAACAGAGTCAGATAGGGGTGAATTGAATTACACAAAAATTTATCCACTGTAAAAATTACCTGAGCTCCACTGAATACCTTGCTAATCATTATCAGATAGGGTTTGCGGAGTGTTTAGGATTTAGGTGTTGCAGGGACTGAGATTTTCTTCCAACTCCAAAAACCTTAAAATCATCTCCGAATTATTGCTCTTCCAACTCCAAAAACCTTAAAATTATCTCCTTATTATTGCAGTGGACCAAGAAACCTGTGTATTATTAAGCCATCAAAGACTATGAAAAAGGATTTAGCCTCTCATGGACAGAAATTTAGGATAAAAATTTAGGATGAAAAATTGGGATTGATTAGGGAAATCGGAAAGTTGTACGATGAAACTTGGTAGGATTTGAAAAGACGAGGGTACCCAAATATACCTCAATATAAAACTTTTCACCTATAAGTCCTTTCTCCGAAAGTGATTGTCTATGGACTGAGTCGAGACAACACAACTAATCTATGGATACGAGATCGAGATAATATGACAACAAGACAACTTGTGTGATTGACTATGGATACAAGATAGAGACACTACAACAACAGAGTATGTTTACTTGATAATAGGTTCTGACTTAACCAAACACAATAGGATTGCTATCAAGTAAATAGGAATTAACGTTTGTGTATTTTACTTCTAATTATAATAAAAATAATTATAATTGCGGAAATAGAAAAGTAAAAGACACAACAAGATTTTGTTAACGAGGGAACCGCAAATGCAGAAAAACTCTGGGACCTTGTCCAGAATTGAATACTCTCAGGATTAAGCAGCTATACAAAATCTAAACCAACTTCGTATAGTTGAGACCAAGCAACTAAACCTATATTTCACCTACTTCCGTCTGTATCCCTGCGCCTCCAACTTGCAATAAGTCAGACACTTGGAACAATTCCTTTGGTTCGTATTCCAAACAGTAAAGGAACAATAAATTTGTTCGGTAACAACTCTTTTCAAACAAGTGATATGAGTTTGACAAAAGGCTATTCCGTTTATCCCAATAAACTCCTTTGTCAGGTTCTTAGATCTATCTAAAATTAAAACTACCAAAGTAGTTGGGTCTAGATTTTGCAATCAATACTCTTAGTCACAAAGACAATATATTGATGCCGATCTACTCAACTAATCAATCAAGATTATCACAAAGATAAACCGATTATAGTTGGATCCCCAGCCGATCAAGTTTTGTGCACACCAAAGATTATGAACTCAAACAAGCAATCTTCTTTGTCTTCAAATCTTCTTAGATCTTCAATAAACACCTGCACACAATCAAGTTTAATCTCTTGTGATTAATCACACACATAACGGAGTCTGTTAACAATGGATTATCACAAGACATCTTTAGATCTACAAACAGTCTAAAGATCCCCGTCGAAACTTCGATCTAGTTTGTGTGAATCTTATATCAGAAGAGAAGATTCTCAAGCATAAACAAACTAGGTGCAATCAAAGTTCAACAACCGTCAGTCAATCAAATCAATCGAAAACTAATAATAAACTACAATTATCTAGTTTCCCACCAATGGTACTCGTAGAGCTTCCCAATACCAAAGAAGTCTATAAAACGAGCGGTCGTAAGAGATTTCACCTAATTAGGGTACTTTCCTCTCCGAATAGACGACTCCACCAGTAACAACACAACTAGGTAGTTTTGCTGGCTCTGAGGATTAGTTTGCTTGAAATGCAAATTTCAATATTTATAGACCAAGGAAGTTTGGACACCAAGGAATTTCCAAAAACAAAAATATTCTCAAGATATGCAACATATTTCCAAATTCGGTTTTCATAATTCCTGGAAATGCTCTGTCCAAATATTGACCGAAATCTCAGTAGAAAATCTCCACTTAGTAAATGCACATTACCAATTTTTATTTTCTAAAGATATGCATTTTAATTGCTGGAAATTAAAAATATATAAAACTAAAAACCTTAATTAAAATATTCTCAATTTATTTCGATCCGGGATTCTCCTTTAGTTATTAAGGAATATCTTTGAACAATAAAAGATAAAAGTTACTGCACATGTTCAAAGTATGTTGACATCTTTACTTTGTAAATCCTTTTTCATATTTACAATCTTGGAACCGATTTGCCACACTTCCAAACGAGTTTAAAATTGGTTCATCTGATTTCCAAGAACTATGTGATTGATCAAAAACATTCAATCACCATTCATGGGTTTAACGGTTCTACCAAAACAAGTTTCGGTTCTACCTCCAAGTGGTTACTAGGATCGGTCACATTAGTTTCCAAAACATTGTTAACTAAGTACCAGGATCGGTTACCACTTATTTATGGTACTTACTTGTGACCGGTTGCACAAGTTATAGGATCGGTCACACCAATTACTAAAACTTGTTAACCTACTACAAGGATCGATTACACATCTTGTGATTAGTCCCAACCAAATTATAGGATCGGTTACCCAATGACTAGGAATGGTCACATCAATTACAAATATCGATCATACAATCTCAGCTGATTACTTAGGATCGGTTTCACTAATAAAAGTCATACCGATACAAAAGTCAGGCATTGTGAATAATTTTACCAAGATACATAAACAAGTTATGAGCGGTGTTTTGGGGTAAAAACTGATTCTGCTATTTTTGGTAAATTTGGGTGTGTTGATGAGAAACGAATTCAAACCCTAATCAAATGCACTGCACGGGAGTACTTTAGATTCAAGAGATCAATCTGTATGACTCTGGCATAAACCAAGAAATGGTCGTTCCATATTCAATTCGGTCACAAGGTGAAGGAGAAGGGTTGATCTTAGGGAGGGAAGCGAAGAAGGTGTTTGAGATCAGAATGTTGAATTATGAAGGTGTGGTTGCTTTATGACTTGTATCAGAAAATGGTTTCTGGCTACTTGTGTTGATAACACTTGTGTCCCTTTTGAATAGGTTAAAAATCCTATTTATACAAGTCATGTTCGAGCACCCTATGATCTCGTAGGAAGTGAAGGTGATTAGGCAATGGAAAAGTGGAGTTGTGTAAAGAATGGTGATAACCAAATTTCTACTATAAGGGGAAACTGGTCACGCCTTCACCCACTATCTCATTGCTGTTAACCGTCCGTTCTTCCCTGACACGTTCTCGTAATGGGCGCGTTGCACGCCGCACGCTGTAAACCGCCAGACCAATACCCATTGAGCATCCCCCAGTTTGTGACATGTTTGATGTCTCGAGTAAGTGGGTCGAGTCGTAGGACTCGTCGCTGAAAGAAGCACACAGTGCTTTTAGGTCAAATAATAAATTATCTGTGAAACCAATATTTATAAAACATCGCTTATAATCGATGTGTATGAAGCATCGCTTTTAAGCAAGCAGCTGAAAATAATCGATGTGTTAGAAGCATCGCTGTTTTTGAGCTCGATCGAATCAGTCAGGGATTGAGCGTCTTAAAAGTAGCACGACCGACCATCTTTGGGTGATCGTTTGAGAACCCTATGAGCGAGCCATCACTTGGTCGATCGCTCCTTGTGGAGGAGGAGGGATGGTCGGTGATCACAATGCTGCTTTGTTAGTTTTCTAAAAATAAATCTACGCCATCCAACTAGGCTAGCGAAGTTGGATGGACGAGATGATTTGCGGTAGTTACATATTGGCGTTGACACAATTTAGGGTTTAGGGGTCGCGCGGCCATCCCTATTATGGCTAGTCGAATCAAAGCGTTGGGCGCTGATTCGAACAGGCCGATTGGCCATGTGCAAAGACGAGCCTCTGGTGAATATGCTGACATCTCCTGGGCCATCTAAAATTAGATCTAAGCCACTCGATTCGGCTGGCGAAGATGGATGGTCGTGATCGATTTGCGGCAGTAAGACGCTGCCGCAAACACCAGTTAGGGTTTCAAAGTAGCCGCGTACACCCTAGTTCAATCGAACGATTTAGTGTGTCATTGACTTCCCGTGAGCAAGTCGATTGGTCGGGGATAACATTGGGCCGATGGTGAACGCATTCGCACCTCCTTGATCGTTTGGAATGTGATCTAAGTCGTCTAACTAGGCTGGCGAAGTTGGACGGCTATGATGGTTTGCGACAATAATATACTGTCGTAACCCAAAATTAGGGTTTTTAAATAGCATGTTTGTCCTAGTTCGGGCAAACGATTTAACGCCCTATAAGCTTGTCACGGGCAGGTCGATCGACCAAAGGGGAAGTTGGGCCGCCAACGAACATGCCGACACTTCCTTAATCGCTTGTGGGAAAATCCAAGCCGTCCAACTAGGCTAGCGAAGTTGGACAGTTGTGACGTTTCTAAGACCGTTTTGGCCGGTCTAGCTCGTTTGAGCTCTCTTCTTCGACAGCGCGATCACCCATGTTTGGGCTAATCGTTCTAAGCACTTGTGAATGAACAAAATAGGACTCGATTGACTAGGGCACTAGTGGGCCCGCCGGTGGTCAATACAGTGATTGCCTAGTTCTGCCAGGAGTAGTCTATGCTTGCTAAATCGCGCAGCCAAATCGTGTGGCCGTGATCATTTTTGAAACTGATATGAGCAGTCCAGATTTTCTTTAAGGAATTTAAACGCGTTCGATCGCGCTAACTTTCAATTAAAAGACGTGCTAACACGCTAATCTCCTTGTCAAAGGGTGGTGTAGCCTATATGAGTGTTTTCATGCAGGTCTCAATACTGACACTTCGAGAAATTTACGCTACTCTGCGAGTGAATGTTAATCGTCATGTCATGCCAATATTGAGAGTTCGGATGGGAACATAGCATAGGAAAATACTAGGCATACCATGCATTAGCGAATAATGCGATAGGTTAAAATTTACAGAATATCTGGGATTGTTGCTTCACGCACCATTCTGGATAAATTTCGTAAATATGTTGAATTTCTCAATACATATGTAAGTGAAAAGGTTTGTGCACTCATCACTTTCAAATGGCTCTCGTTCTTTTTGCAAGATGACAACGCTAAATATAGGGTTTTATAATTCTAACCCTGAACTGAAAACCACCATCAACAAGCGGTTATACTAAACACACATATTGGTAATCCAAAGATTTGCAACGAATAACAATACCAATAATCCTAGCGATTTCCCTTTCGATTCATAAAACAAGTTTATGAATTGTACTTCCTTTAAACGAATGTAAAACATTTTTTCCTAGGACGAAATCTTCACCAATACCCATACACATAATCACAATAGCATTCATACGATTATGTCGATGTCTTATATATGAAGTTCAAAAGATAGACGTTATACTTCGTATTGTAATTCCTTAATACTATGTCTAACTAGAGTATAATCATTCACAGCTTCGCAGTTATGTTTTCAATATGCACGACTTGAAAGATACATTAGGAATGAAACAGTTCAAGTCAAATATTACTAACCTCAAGTGGAAGGATGATGTCGTCGTTGTAGCTCTTTACTTCTTCCCATTCTTCAAGTCTCCATGTAATACTTGTAAGTCTCATATCCTAGTAACTTTCTAGCTAACCTATACGAAGTTGACTCTAGTAAATAATCAAGCGACTTTTTAAATGAGTTTTGATTCACTAAAATATGACAACCAAACTTGACATATCAACGCTTGGTGTGTTCAACCGAGCTATGCTCTAACAGGATTAAAGAAAAAAAAAGAGTTTGATTGACGTTTTTAGGATAGATCTATGAACATGCAGGAGATCAGATTGGTAATAAAATTGAATTGGGAGGATTTCAGGTCGGCTCATTTTTCGCCCGATCCTCAGAGCTCCAAACCAGATATCCGCTTCAATGACCGCCTTCTTTAATGCTAATGGGTGGTGTTTAAATTTACCGTTTCTTTTGTTTTTTTATACTAAGAAAATTTTATTACTCACCCGAAATGGAGTTCGGCTTAAATTGGTGATACAATAAAGTTTGGTGGATTAGTAATCCAACTTCTACAAACTTCATGAATACGAGAGTGCCTAGCCATTTTATCAGCTGGCTTATTTATTTTCCTATTAATGAACTTGCAAGTTCATAATGGATGCTTGCTCAAATAGTTTATAGCATTTTGGATATGTGGTTGATATTTCCATTTAAAATTTTTGGTAGTCTCTTTTCGATGCAACTGTTACATTTTGTGCATCTATCTCAAAACATATTTGTTGCAGATTCAAGTCTTTCATCCATCGTATAACATGCAACAATCCCACTACCTCTGCTTGTTCCGCATCTAGGTGTCCATGCAGCCTGAGGTGGAGGATTCATAGTGGTGTTGTCACTCGAATCCTGTCTTCTCTTCATTTTAGAGATATTGTATACTGCGGATGACTGTCACTGGGTTTGGCTTCATTCCTTGTAAAACAGTCGTGCACCTTGCTTTTCATATCTCTCAGCATGCATTCGCCATTTTCACTATCCAATCCTCGTCAAGATCACAAAAATCATTTCTGAACCAACTTTGTAATTAACTATCAACCGTGGTATCATCTGACTCCATACTACGCCTTGCACCAGGGATAGAAGTCCATACATACATCCCTTGCAAAAGGACAATCCCATAATATATGCTTATTAGTTTCAATCACCTGATAACACACACTATAATGTTCTACTCCATAGTGTGTTACTCTAGCCATACGTTCACTGGATGGAATACTGTCGTTGATGCATTTCCATAAAAAAGTTTTGACCCTTGGTAGTGTATTCAAACTCAACAATCTCTCCCAAAATTTTGCTTCTCCAATATTAACATTGTTGGAGTTGTTATTTTTGAGAGACACCAGCTTGTGTAAGCAGACTTCAATGTAAATTGTCCATTCATGGTGAGTGTCCAAATCAGTCTATCTTGAGAGGATTTTGGTATTGTCATTGAAAGGATCTTGTTGAAATCTTCAGGTGAAAATGGTATGTTGGATGATAAGAATGTTTTTTGTTTTTGTAACTGGATCGAGATCAACCACTGTGTTGTAGTTCACTGCCACATCAAAATCTGCAATTGAAACTGGTGGTACTTGCATACCAGTAATCCAGTTATCCTTCTATGTGAGAATTTTTTTTGCCATCTCCAGGCAGCCAAAATCTATATTGCCTAATAAAATAAATTTCATTGTGTATGCTTTGCCATGCCCATGTTGAATCCTTTTTCTTTGGTGCATGAAGAAGTGATGCATCTGGGAAATGCCTATCCTTTAAAGCTTTTGGCCGCAGCTATTGTGAGCTATTACATAGTCGCCATGCCGCTTTTGCCAATAATGCTTGATTGAAGCACTCAAGATCCCGAAATCCCATTCCTCCAAGTGACTGTTAACGTTGGTCCAGAATGTTAGATATACTAATTTTCCATCATGTTTCTTCCACCAGAATCTTCTTTGTACTTTTTCCATTTCTTTGATTGTTTCTTTTGGGATTTTAAAAAGCCCCCATTTGATGTGATGGCATTGCATTCAGAACATGCTTCACCATAATTGATATGCATGACTGTGTCAAGAACTTACCATTTCATCTTAACAACCTAGTCTTTATGCCATCTACTGGACTTGAGAATGAAGTAGTTTTTCTTCTACTGAGGAACAATGGTATTGCCCAAATACTTTTCGTCCAAGGACATCTTCTTCGTCTTTAATCTACGGAGCAGGATTCCGAAATGTCTAGAATGTACATGCTTAGAGAAGAAAACTGCTGATTTTTGGAAGTTTATTTGTTGATGATGTCTATCGTAACCACAACAAATTAATTAATATTTTTCCACCTAATTAACAAGTAATATAGTGTAGTCAAGTTCGTTCCCACGAGGAGTAAGAGATTTTTAGTTGTAAAATTATCACAAAAAAGGGGGTTTTCTTGTTTTAAGTTTGCAAAAAGAAAGTAAACAAAGCAATCGAAAGTTTAAGTTGAAATCAATAAGAGAGGTTAGGTCAAGGAATCCTTTTTCGTTCAAAACAATAATTCAAGTTATGTTCTTGTCTACTTTTTATTAGTCACGATTTTCATCAACCATAGGCTAACAGGTTCGCTTAGCTAACCCCAAAATTCCTCGTTTCACTGAATAACATGTTCGCTTAGTTATCAGATTTATTCAAAAGAACCACCTTGAGGTTCGCTTACAAGATGTAATTTTATGAACACATTAAGATTTATGAATTTAGATTTGATACTAGTAGTTAGACTCGGTTCGCTCGGTCCGCTTTCTAGCGTTATTTTCACACACAATTGTTCCATGGAATCCCTCCGCAAGGTATTGTGTTTTCTACTTATGTAGTGAAATTATTCAACAATTACGTATTTCCTAACCACCACTAGCTATAGATTAATTAACAAATCAATTTAGTTGGCCACCTAAACGATCTATCAATCAAGCATAAACTTTAATATTAGTAAAAACAATCGAAAATCATGTGAAAACTTCAAAGTAGGTTTAAAACAAAACTCAAATCATATGTTAAGAACTAGGAATTCATCCCCTATTAATACGAAAATAGCTACTCATGTTTTTTGAAATTCACACCAATAATTAAAAGAAGAATTTTGAAGTTCACACAAATAATTAAAAGAAGAAAAGATGTGAATAACAAGCAAAAACATAAGTGTTGTGTGTGTAGAAGGTGTAAAGAGAAACGTAGAGAACTTCTCTATTTATAGGCTTCAATTTGCTTGCAATCCTCTTAGGAATAGACTCTCTTTCCCATAGTAATTCAATTTCCAAGTCCAAGTCTTTCTCAAATCCTTTCATCTTCTCTTTCCAAATTCAAGCTCAATTCTTCATCCAATTCCAAGTCTATGTCTTCATACCCATGAGAAATACTCACACAAAAATCTGTAACTTTGGGTCGCCGGAGAAATATTGGAATCATCGGAATCCGGCAAGGAAGCTCCCTGACGGTCATCTGAATATGCTTCTCCGTTGACGGAAAATTCCGTTACGTGCCGTTAAGTTAACCGCCGACCTAACGGTCATCTGCTAGTCAAAGGGTCAAAGTCTGAGTCAGTCACACCCAGTTAGCTTGAGTTAGCTGTCTTCATCGGCTGACTGGTCTGAGTTGCCAGGTGGATCGCTGAGTCAACTCATTAGAGGAGAGATTCAGACGGAGTCTCCTCTGTTTCAGGGCAGTTCCAGGCCATATTCGGACCTATTTTTCTTCAATCTTCCCCTGCTCAAATGCTAGCATACATCTATTTCAATTCATTCATTCTCACGTTCCTTTCATTCAGCTATTGCAGCTGTTGCAGGACTTCTCAGCTCAGCACCACAGACCACCAACAACAGCTTCATTTACCTGCTACCACCCATTCTTTGTTCAAACTCACAGCAACATCAATTTCATTCACAACCCATTTGATCTCTTCCCAATTATAGCATCAGTTCTTCAATAACACCACCATTTCAGTCACAGCTACCAAATCCATCTCCAATTCTCGATTTGAACCTCTTCTTCTTCTTCTTCTTTATTTTGATTCACGGCTGTTGAACCCATTACAACAATCACCATCTTCCACAGATCCCCTTAAGATTTCTCGAGCAATTGTTGTTCTTCTTCTTAAATTCGTTCTCAAAATCGAATCTAAAACCAACCTATCAACAGTCTTCTTCCCACTCGAACTCAGAGAGCATCAGCAACTCAATTATTCTCAACACTAACATCATCGTCTCTTCTCGATTCCTATTCAGAAGCTAACCCATTTTCGATTCAACAATCAGCAGGTTTAATTTTCAAGCCCTTCTCTGATACTACAAATCCATCTACTTGAATCATTCTTTATCAATCAACATACAAAAATCTTGACTCGAAGTGTAACTCATGAACTTCGGCGTCAGACCCCCTTTTCTCCTCTCAATTTTCTGTCTGTGTCTCGATCTTGTCTCGGCAATAATAGCAGCAGCCGCTGTTTTTCTTCTTCTAAATTTCAGACAGATAGAATTATTGGAATAAATGAGAGAAACTCTCGATTCTAGGGTTAGGGTGATTTGGGGTTGGATGGGTACACCGCACTGCTGATACATGGATGCCCTGAGTAACTGCTTAGGTTCCTTTATAACAGAATCGGCTACCCCTTAAGATAGACTCGGCTCCCAATATTATTGGCCCGTGAAATGACCTTTTTGACTTATTGCTCCATTTAAGATGATTTATTTTTCTTCTCCTCCGCATGACTCCAGAGTACCTAATAACTCAAAAACACGCGTAAAATACATAATTTACAAGAAAAATAGCAAAGAAAGCATAAACTATAGATAGTAAATACGGTGTATTATACACCTATCAGTTGACCCGAAACAACATTAAAGTCATTGATAATTTGCATTAAAGAATTCAAATTCTGTAGATCAGCTTTCACAAAAACTAAGCAGTCATCCGCGAACAAAAGATGGAACACCATCAATGCATTCTTCGCTATCTTAATGCCTTGAATCTTCTTTTCATATTCAGCTCTTGCCAGTGATCTTGTGAATAACTCCATTGTTAAGAGAAATAGATAGGGTAAGATGGGATCACCCTGTCAGATCCCTCTTGAGGGTTTAAAAGCATTTCAAGGTGTCTCATTCAACGGTACGTGAACCTCTGTTGTGCTAATACACTTTTGAATTAGATTACAAAAGTGCTCAGCAAAACCAAATTTCTTCATTATCCTGTCCAAAAAGACCCACTCAACTCGATCAAATGCCTTTGACATATCTATTTTCAAAGCCATGAAATACTTTTTTGTTTTCTTTTTCTTCATGCAGTGTATCAACTCACGTGCAAGAGTGATGTTATCACTAATCTGCCTCTCAGGTACGTACGTTGCTTGCATTGGATATATCAGCTTCTTCATTAGAGGTTTGAGTCTCAAAGGTAATATTTTTGTTAGTAGCTTGTATGTAGTGTGGTACAATGTTATTGGTGTGTAGTTACTTGGAGTTTGTGGGAGTTGGACCTTTGGGATGAGAGAAAGATAGGTGTTGTTTATTTTCCGTAGAATCCTTCCACTGGTAAAAAAAAAATGCACCATCTGGATCACTTCATTTTTTGTTGACCCCTACTATGTTTGGAAAAAAACAGGCGGAAAACCATCTAGTACCTGGTGCTTTCCATGGATGCATACTCTTCAGTGCCGTAAAAATTTCATCTTCAGTAGGGATGCTAATCAGCATGTTGTTCTCTTCCCCTGTAATGCATCTTGGTAATAATTTGAATATTTCATCGTTCTTCACTGGATTTGTGGTGCTCATGATACCTTCGAAGTGGGATGTGAGTAGTTCTTCTAAATTCTTTCTACCAGTAAACCAGCTACCATTTGGTTTTAAAAGAGACTCGATTCTATTTCTTGTCTTCCTTCTATTAGTTTGTTGATTAAAGTACTTGGTGTTTTGATCCACTTCATAAAACATAATGTCTATGGACTGTTGCCTATATAAATTCTCTTCACGTGCATGCCATTCATTTATTTCTTTTGCGGTTTATTGTATTTGAGTGGTATTGTGCTCATTAGTAGTAGACTGCTGCAGTAAAGTTATTTTATCTTGCAAGCATTTTAATATTATCATGAATATTTCCAAATGTGTCTATATTCCATTTTGAAAACTCTCTCCTAGTGATTGCTAGTTTTTTGTTCAACCTAAAACCAGCAGACCCTTGGACATTCTGTGACCAAGAATTTATAATTTGTTCCTTACAAGAATCTTCTCACAACCAACATTCAAAGAATTTCCAACTCCTAGACCTAATAGGTTCATTTGGATAAAATCTAGAAATATGGGACAGTGATCTGACCCTAGGAAAGGTAAGTGCTTTAAGCAAGAGTCCGGGAAATGTAATAATCAATCTGGGTTAATGAGGGCTCTGTCTAGTCTAGACTTGATCCTACCAATGTCATTCTCTCCACTGGTCCAAGTAAATTGACTACCATGAAACCCTAAATCAGTCAAACCATAATCATGGCTGCACCAGTTTTGATGATCTATAAGAAGTACCAGAGCTATTAGCTCTTTCCTCAACATGCATAGTGAGATTTAAATCTCCTAACAAAATCCATGGTGCATTTGTATTAAAAGTTTCACATACTGACTTAATGAATTTCCACTGAAGTTTCATTTCCTGTGGATATGGAAAACCATACACGCAAGATAAGAGCCATTGTGGCTTAGCTGGGTCACTCTTTGCCAAGCAATGTATCATATTTTTGTCATGGTGAATGATATCTAATTGAAAACCATCCTTCCATAGAAGACATATACCTCTGGCTCTGCCAGTGGAAGGAATATAAAAATTATTGGGAAAACCTAGTGGCCTAACATGCTGAAGAATTTTATCAGAGTTGATTTTGGTTTTTTTGTAAAAATATAATGTCAGGATGCAACATCTTGTATAAATATGACAAGTAATTTTTTGTATCCTTGGCAGATAGTCGTTAGAATTGCATGAAACGATACGCATTTTAATGAAAATGTTGGGAAAATTATTAAATGAAAAGAAGATATTAAGACAGTGAAAACTTGCAGGATAAGTTAGAAAATACCTGCTGAGTTGCTTATTGAACAACAATTACGGTTTCAGATGTGGTTGCTCCTGATCCATTTTCATCCATCATCGGCCTAGTCTGATTGCCCATATTAGTAGTATTGGTCATTTCACTAGTGCTGGATGGATGAACATAGAGATTGTAAGGGTTTATGGATGGTTCATTATTAAGGACTGAGTTTCTCATCCTTTTTGGTTGTCTTGATTCCTCACCAGTCTCATCAGCTACTTTCTCAAGGAGCATATCTTGTTCAGTGGGGTTTTCCATGTGATTTTTGTTATAGGGAAAGCTGATTTGTTTAGAGGGAAAGCTAAAAATGTTTGACTGTGGTATATTATTTTTGACTTGGATTCATTTAAGGGGAGGAGTGAAAAAATGTCTTTCCCCCTAACAAAAAACTGACGTTTACCATTCTGTCCTCCACTTAACTTAATCGTATAGTTGAGCCAATGAGAGAAGGAAATTGTTAAGGTATCACAAATAGAGAGTAGTATAAAAGAAAAAGATAAGCGAATAAAAAGAGACTCCAGTGGCATACGTCCAAAATGAATGCTAATCACTACGAGTACAAGAAGCATCTTGTGGACCAATCAGTTAATAGCTTTTAACCTACTAAGTTAATCAAGATATACTATAAATGGAAAATTGTATTTAGCTAATACCATGTTAGATAACCAAATCCAAAAAAAAATGCAATACACAGACATTCTAAGGGAAAATCAAAAAGAGTTGCTTACTAGGTCGCTCATACGGACGATCTATGATCTAATTATGTCCAAGTGACTCAAATTGATCTATTAGTATGTCTATGAAAGCATTTACTATTTCATTAAATCAACTTTACCCCTCATGCAAAAATTCACCCATGACGATCTATGTGGCATTTTACCGAACACCCACCGTGCACACATATAAAAATTCACAAAACTAACCTTTCCTTTAAACCCAAACTTCAAAATACATTTTGATTGATTAAGTTAGAATAAATTAAGAAACATAATTGTTTTTAGTACCTGGTAGATTAGATCAGAGTTATAGTTGCTACACCTGCCATAAAACAGATAGAAAGAGCTAGAACATAAGATCAATTCAGTGATAAAATGTAATAAAATTTAAGCCATAAAAAAGCATGAGCAGAATTTAGGGAAGAAGATCCAAAATAATGATTTTTTTCCCTCTTTCGGTGAAACGCTAATTTTGTCGATTGTTACAGTGAAGATCATGATCATCGACTCAGGTTTAGTCAGTGGGTAATCCGACAATACAAAAAAATTTGGAAAGTCAATGTCTGTAAATTCCCCCCCACTACACATCCCAATAATATTATCTTTTCCCTTAAAATGCATTCTCTTAAACAAATCAGCTTTTCCTATAACAAAAATCTTCCATGTCGTGTTCTTCATTCTCTTCATAAGCTCCAGCTTCCTCCATGAGATGCGCCTCATACTGAACTTCTGATAAGCTATCAAGATACAAAAGGTACGCCATCTCCAGACGCTTATCATAGATATGATCAATGGTCCATCACTTGTCACATATCTTTTTAGGCTGCAACTTCCAGTGGTATTGAATCCACAATTTCTCGTCATTGATTGTATTCCACAACTATCTCTGCTTAGTGGTTCTTTGAGACTCATTTCTATTCTTGCCTTTACAGTAGTTACATATCTAGGTCTACAGTTTGGTGGATCTGTAGATATCTTCCTCCCCATAAACCCAATTACCTCATCTATGTGCACTATTAAGAAGCTCCAGCTTCAAATATTTGAATTGTACCGTAAAAACTCGATGGGTGAATTTGTAGACTTTCAATGGAACACCATTAGTATACTTCTGAACAACAAATAGAGCCTCTCCTACAAGCCAAGGTCCATTAGTAATGACCTCATCCATTTTTCATCTGAGTTTAGTCTCACCAACATTATTTTATGGCCCATCACACGAATCTGCTTGTTTCTATATCTTCTCCAAAAAGAATTGATATGATCCCTTATAGCTTTCATGTCTATTTTTGATGCGTGTCATAGGTGCAATCATATTAGTGATTTTAAATCCACTCAATTAATAAATAATATAATGGAAGTCAAGTTCGTTCCCATGAAGAGCAGGGAGTTTTAGTTGTCAAAAAGTGTCACAATGGGGGTTTTTGTTTTAGATTTTATCGCTAAATTAATAATAAAGCAATGAAAAGTAATTAAGATTGCAAGCAACATAGAGAAATATGATCAGGGAATCCTTCTTCGTTACTAAACTGTCATCAAGTTATTATATTCACCCATTAATACAATTAATCCCAGATTATTACCAACCGAATAACAGCTAGCTCAATGATATCCCCTAAATTCCTTATATCACTAGGTACGGAAGCTCTCCAATACCAGATTCTATTCGTCTAAACCACCTAGTAGTAAAGGTGTAATTTGGTAGAATGCTTTATCTTTCGTGAATTATAGATTGATCCTAGTAGTTAGACTCTTAGCTCAAGGTCCACTTTCTAGTATTATTTATACACACAATCGCTACAGAAAATTCCTCTGCAAGGTCTTGTGTTCTCTACTGTTTTATGAATTATTATACTATTACTTATCTCCTAACTAAATACTAGCATTTTATTGAATCAAAAAATTAATTCAGTTGGCCACCTAAACAATCTATCAATCAATCATAAATATTCTAATTAGTATAAACAATCAATAATCATGTGAAGAACTTCAAAGTAGATTTATATAATAACTCAAATCATGTCTAGAACTTAGAATTGATCCTCATTCACTAAGAAGTTTAGTTACTCATGGTACTAAAAAAACCCATGAGTTTCATATGATAAAATATAAAAGAAATAGTTACGGTGATGAGTCGCTCCAAAACCATAACTTTTCTTCTCTTGTGTTCTTATCTCCAATGGCTTGATTAAAGATTAAAAGATATCTCAAAAATATTAGAAGAGTCTCTTATATAGTATCCAAGTACTGCTGTACCCATGCGCCAAATCCCGGTCCAAATCAATTGCCAAAACTAGCCGAAATACCGTAAGGAAGTCACGTCCCAAAGTCTGTCCGCGTGAAGGATTTCTGAAAACAGCTAATGGGCTCGCATAGAACTGTAGAAGCCCATAACAAATTCATCAATGACTTGTCAGTTACAGCCTATTCCCTTATGCTTATATTTTCTTTTCATGGAACTTTTCTAAACTTCCCTGTGTTTACGTACGGTGGGAAAACCTCACCGTACCTTAGCCTGTGATTACCTATGGTTGATTCTCCCATCCGTAACCTCAACTGAGTTGTGCTACGGTTTGATTTTACCACCGTAAACCTCCCTGAAACACTATACGGTTATGTCTTCCATCTCAGTTTCCCATTCCACCGATATAACAGCAACGCCCAACTCCAAACGTCTTCTCCATTCCCCGCTCTTCAAACTCCGAGAAGATATCACATACCACTATCACGTACCGCTAACTCCAAAACTCCATCAACAACAACACCTAACTCGAGCTCTTTGTCATTACAGACTCGTCCACCCTCAACACCAAAGCTCTTTCATGTTCTCGTCGTCGTCACTGCTGCCAACTGCCAAAGATCGTTTCATCATCACAGTCAACTCCTCCAATGATCAACCATCAGCCAACATCTCAATGTATCATTCGCATCAACTCATCCCCCATCACCACGATCAACTTCAGCAATCACCGGAAGTATCACTACAAGAAAATCTAGCTATTGCTACACCATATATTGCCACACCTTCAATATAGGTGTTGCACAAGCAAATTTCTAGTCACAATACTTTTCATCCGCAGCTAAAAGTTATAATTTACTGCTACAAAATGAAACTTTTGCCACACAACTGTAGCAACAATATGAAAAGAGTGTGGCAAAAAAAGTATAATCTCTTGCTGCAACAATAAAGATTGGGTGCAGCAATAGACTTCTTGCTACATAGATTATCGCGATACCAATAAGGGTTTATGCCATGACCATTAGGTGCTGCAATATATTAAGTTTCTTGTATTGTATACCACCATTACTGCCATCGTGAACAACATCCCTGATCAACCAACATCTCAATCACTGGCATAAATCTTCATCACCATTCATCATACCACGGCCGTCACCAGCCCATACTTCACTTCCATCACGTAAACACTGCCAATCAACCACAGCTGCCTCCCTGAACTTGGATGTGTATCTCATCTTCTATCTGCTACTCAACTCTTCTCTTCCTCTGTTATGCTCGGATTGACAACATCAATCACTGGTCTCGCTCATTACTGCTGTGAATAGAAGCCATCGTCCACTGCCAAGCTCCATTATTCCCATCAATTCCTAGCCGAGAACTTGAAGAAATCCACATTATTTTTTTTGAACTGTGGCTTCCCTAAGTGAAAACTCGAGTGCCTTTAACAATTCTGTGCGTCTTTGCTTTTCGACAACTTCGGCTCGCTTCAAATGTTTGTAGATTATTTATAAGACGTCAGATTGAATCCATTCTTTCGCCGTTGGCTTCTTCTTTTCGGCCTCTTTGAGATGATATCAAGAACTCTTGGATTCGAACGAGTTCCACTTGGTCTTTGGCCCTTCTCCACTTGTAGCTAACTTCTTTCTTTGCACAATTAAGTGTCAATTTGCTTCATTTGGATGATTCACCTAATAAAACACAAATAGAGAAAAACAAACGTGATATACAATAATTCGCAAGAATATAAGCAATTACTAGCATGGATTCGACACTAAATATATGAAAAATATGCACTTAACAATTTTATCCTCCCACGTTAGTTTTCCTATAACTCCATATTCCATTCTTCAGCAACATCATTAACATCCTGAGAGGACCCAACAAATCTTCTTCTCTTTAGTAGATCAATATCATCCTTCCTTAATTGTCTTGATAGTTGGTTGATACGGTTTTCAGATGAAGAAGCCATTTTAGGGTTTAATATTGTGTAGATGGATAAGAAACTTTTTTTTATGAAGAAAATAAGAAGACCTTGAAAATTAAAACTCTATTTGCATAGTCAGACTGACTTTCCTAAGATAGTAACAAATTTTCCTCTTCTGATAATGAGAATGCCAGATACTTAGGATCGGATTATAGTAATCTATTTGACAGATCACGTGGTTAGCTGGAAAATACCTATTAAAAAAGTGGTAAATATGGTCAAGGATTTTTTTCTCGACTAGATTGGGAGGTACTTTTTGAATTTGAAATCCATGGAAATGAAGGTTTATGGTTTTGAACTGGTTTGAAGGACAGTTTCTGAAAGAGAATGTATATGCTTGATCTAGAGGGAAACCTAGACTAATACTACTAATATAGACCATCACTAAAATGATGGTTAGAACCGCTGCTTTTAAGGATTACTCTGTCGAACACCATTGTTTTTGTCTCTGAAGCGTTCCCCATGGTATATAATTCCGCCACTGGATCCCATAATCGAAGTCCGGAGACTTGAAAAATTAGTTTTCCGTTAGAAAAGATGATGTTTAAAAATAGGATAAAATTTATGATAAAAGTAAGGTTAAAAGTTCATAGATTTTAATATCCCATTAGATTGGTTCCACAACCATTAATGGGATAGAAGCTCAAAACAGAAGACAAATATGGATAAATTTTAAACATAAAAAAGTAAAGGAAGATCAAATCATGAAAAAATGATTGATTTTTGTTGATTTTTGAAAACCGATTTTTCCTAATGAGTTAACTCATTGTATTACTTTAAGTTGTTTAAATTTATTGTTCTTCATTTATTCAAGAATTTTCATTTGAATTTTGTTATCAATAGAAATGGTGGATCCGTAAGAATCCAATTTTATCTCTGCTGAAAACGTTTTAAAAATGGATAGTTCTCGATCAAGAAAATCGATAATCTCGATTAATCTTTCTAATATACCGTGGTTCGCCGTACTGGATATCGGGTTCCGTCAGTACTCAAAGATACAAATATGGTACGATGATACCTGTGATACTGGGCGATATTGTCCAAAACAGAGGAATTCTATCTAAATAAGGTATTGTTGTCCTTCGTCATATAAATTTGCATATGCTAGATGTTCAACTAAATTTTCATATACAATAAATAAGTTAATATAGGTGATTGAACAATTGAATGCGAAAAATATTTTTATCTCAAATTAGTTATTACATTCAGCATGATCAAGTATATTTTACTGTCTCCACTTGTCATAAGAATATATTTTTGTTATTAGGAAAGCTAGGATAATTAGGGAGAAAGTTGACTTCCGGTGAAAAGAGGTAGAAGTTGAATAACCAGTTAAGGGTTGAGATTGCTCTAATTAATATCATATTAGTAGATAATATGTATAGGTTATTTTATTTATTATAAAAAAAACACGCGCACACACTAATTGCATCTTCCGAAATTGATTTTTAGGGAAACTTCCAGGATAGTACGGTGATCCTTTGGGTGTTATCATCCGAGTCACCACAAACCTTACCCTTGTACGTTTGACCAGTCTTTGACTGTGGGTATATTTTGCTATGGTAAGCCAAGATTACCTAGAATAGTGACCCCCAACATTTGCATGCAAAATTCAATTATCACTAAGCGTAAAAAAGACACTCTAAGTCATTTTATTAGTGAAAAACCTAGTAAGGATTTTGAAGACTCTGATTTAGAGAGCCCTATTTTTAGTGAGGAAAGCACTCCTAATATTCTGACTGTGTCAGCCATGAGAACTTTGAGATTACATGTACCCAACTATGTCCAACCGACTATCGTGCATAAGGTTACCTGCCATTACGACTAATTATGAGTTGAAACCAGGTACTATTTGGATGATCCCTGTATTCTTAGGGAAAGATGATGAGAACCCCTACTTTCATGTAAGGGACTTTGAGGAAATTTGCGAAACAATTAGGATTAAAGACCTTTGTGATGAAGTTTTAAAACTTAGATTGTTTCCTTTTTCCTTTGAGAGATAAAGTTAAGTCATGGTCGCATAATTTACCATCACAGTATATAAAAACATGTGATTAACTTAATACTGCTTTCTTACAGAAGTTTTACCCAAAGAATAAAACCGCATCTATTAGGAAGAAAATTGATGTTAGTATGCAACAAAATAAAGGTTCTCTTTATAGGTTTTTAGAAAGATTCAATGATCTCCTTTCACAGTTGTCCCCATCATGGGTTTGAGAAAATGAAACTAGTGCATATTCTTTATGGTTAAAGTACTCGACCAAAGTCATGGTTGAGTAATTATGTGCAGGTGGGTTCTTGAATAAAACTGTTGATCAAGCATATTCCTTATTTAGAAGAAGTGGATTAAAAATCCCTACAACGAGAGTCATGTGTAGAACCCCCTAAAATACGTCTGGTTAATAGAAGTAACACCAATATGGTATACTCAAGCTTCAGGTCAGACGTTAAGTATGCAGCTTTATCGAGAATGTTAGAAGCTTTAGAATTGAGTCAGTCTAAACATAAATCTTTTGTGGAAACCGATGATAGGATTAAAGCCTCTCAAGTATCTAGTTGTGGACTAAAACCTAATAACTTTTGGAAAGAGTAAGTCCATGCTCTTTATAATAACTCTTGGTTTGAAAACTGTTAGAAGTTTGACCCATATTCAAAAACCTATAACCCCGGGTGGAGAAAACATCCAAATTTTTGAAGTACCCATGGTCAGAATCAAGGTCAGACTAGTAATCTCCAAGTTACATCAGGGTTTAGTTATCCTAATAATCCCTAGAGACAACCTGCTATCAAAACCCTTTTGAGAAGAAAATGACCAGCTTAGAGGAATCTCTTAATATGTTAGTACAGAGTCATCCAACTTTGATTTCAACAGACAACCGAGCATACTTTTCAATCTAATGCCCAAACTCTTGCTAAGTTAGAACTTCGGGTAATTCAAATAGCAAATACTCTAAATGGAAAGAATGAAAGTTTCCCTAGTCAAACTGATCCTAATCCCATAGGAGACAAAATGTTAAATCATGTGGATTCTTTTACAATTCTTAGGAATGGAAAAATAGTTCACAATAAGGGGGTATAATAGGGTAAAAACTGATTCTGGTGAAAATGGTAAAAGTGGGATAAGTTAATGAGAAACGAGTATAAACCCTAAACAAATGTACTGCACAAGAATACTTTAGATTCGAGAGATCAATCTGTACAATTCTGGCCTAAGCCAAGAAATGGTCGTTGCAGTCTTGCTTCAGTTACAAATGAAGGAGAATGGTTGATCTTAGGGAGAAGGCGGGGGAATTGTTGAAATCAGAATGATGAACTCTGTAGGGTGTGGTTGTTTATATGTCCACATATCAGAAGATAGAACTTGTTTGTAAATGATAAGCTGTTTGTTCTGTATATTTTCTGGATACTTGTGTTGATTCTTGATTGAATAGATTTAAAATCTATTTATATCAAGTCATAGTCGAACACCCTGATCTCATATGAAGTGGATGTTGTGAAGTAATAAAGAGGTGGAGATCGTGTGAAAGTGATGAAATCCATGTCCATATTGTCAAAGGAGGACTGAAAGGTTGTGCACCCGCTACTCCTCTACTCATCAACTATCCGCTCTTCCTGACACTTTATCATAATGGATGTGTTGTACACCATATGTTGTAGTCCGCCAGACCAATACCCTGACGAACATCCCACATTTGTGACCAGACCCATACCTAATGCTTAGGCGACATAGGTAGCCGCCTAGGTCCCCCGAATTGTAGGGGACCCGTACCAACTCTGATTTCAACATACAACCAAGCATACTTTTCAATCTAATGCCCAAACTCTTGCTAAGTTAGAACTTCGGGTAATTCAAATAGCAAATACTCTAAATGGAAAGAATGGAAGTTTCCCTAGTCAAACTGATCCTAATCCCATATGATACAAAATGTTAAATCATGTGGATTCTTTTACAATTCTTAGGAATGGAAAAATAGTTGACAATAAGGGGGTATAGTAGGGTAAAAACTGATTCTGGTAAAAATGATAAAAGTGGGATAAGTTAATGAGAAACGAGTTTAAACCTTAAACAAATGTATTGCACAAGAATACTTTAGATTGAAGAGATCAATCTGTACAATTCTGGCCTAAGCCAAGAAATGGTCGTTGCAGTCTTGCTTCAGTTACAAATGAAGGAGAAGGGTTGATCTTAGGAAGGAGGCAGAGGAATTGTTGAAATCAGAATGATGAACTCTGTAGGGTGTGGTTGTTTATATGTCCACATATCAGAAGATAGAACTTGTTTGTAAATGATAAGCTGTTTGTTCTGTATATTTTTTGGATACTTTTGTTGATTCTTGATTGAATAGATTTAAAATCTATTAATATCAAGTCATAGTCGAACACCCTAATCTCTTATTAAGTGGATGTTGTGAAGTAATAAAGAGGTGGAGATCGTGCGAAAGTGATGAAAACCATGTCCATATTGTCAAGGGAGGACTGAAAGGTTGTGCACCCACTACTCTTGTAATCATCAACTATCCGCTCTTCTGTTTTGATTTTGGTTGTTCAATTTCGAGTTTAATTATTCTTTGAATTACAATATTATCATGTAATAGTGCAAGACTGCAAATTATGATGTGAATGTATGTAAATTTATTTTGATTGAACCAGAAATGAAAATGTGTATCCCAGCAAGATCAAGGTAGGTATATAAGTTGTAACTAGCACAAAGTCATAAATAGTTAAACATATTACCAGTAACAAGAGCACATTTGGGACGTAGTGCGATCATCACAAGAAAGATTGAATGACTTGGAAATATTATCTATCGAGGTCGATATGGTGAACAACATTGGTTACAATGCCATAATTGATGAGTTTGCATGGAGGAGGCGAGGAAGGTCAATTTTTAGTAGATTAGCTACTTTTATGTAGTCGTTTTCATTTGCAAATTTTACTGTAATTATACTTATGTTATCATTTTATTTTAAACGATCAACAAAAACAATACAAGGCCCCCATTTTTGGATTCTGCCTAGGGCCTCTAAATAGTTTGGTACGGCCCTGTTTGTGACATTGTTGATTTTTCGAGTGTTTTGGTAGAAAATACTACTTAGTTGTAAGTGTGACTTGCATGGATATATAGGTTAACCTGCATGACTAGGGCTTACCTACATGACTAGGGTTTACCTGCATGACTTCCTCTCACCTGACTGATGAAGTTGACAGATTATGAGAGTATGTCGTGTCACAACTTGAATGAACCAATGATATGGAACGTGGCAGTTGCCGAGTGCGCCCAACACCAAGATATGTAAAATTGGTCATTGGAGTGTAGGAGAGAACATCTAGTCATCTCAGCAACTAAACATGTGTTGTTGGTCGTGTATGTGAGACCTACATGTAAATAGATTTTTCGACCAATCACGTGTAAGCCAGTATACAGGTGGGTCATGAGTGGCAAGTCAAGTTTCATAAAAATATGACTTGCCATGAGAAGTACAAAAAAACTAGTGCATTGTTCTCTTGATTAAATAACTCAAGTTAGATTAGTTTGGCAAAGATAGATTAATTTGGTCTAACTCTCACAATGAGACATTTTCTGTTAAATCTTCATATAGAGCTTTATCTTCTGTTAATGTTAATGGTACCATGAACCCTCCCCCTGATCCTATTTTCAAATCTCTATGGAAATCTCATCTAATTCCTAAAGTCCAACTATTTATCTGGAAATGTATCACCTATGCTCTGCCAACGAAATTCAGATTGTCACAATACAGGTCAAATAGTGATACTCTTTGCATTATGTGTAATAATGGTGATATTGAAACCACTGAACATTTACTGTTATATTGCACTTTTGCATAATCCGTTTGGTCTGCAACTCCAAATGGACATATTACTTTACATGATGCAGGTACAAATCCTTCGATTAAGGGTTGGATAAGGCAATGGTTTGAGAAAGGTAGATCTGACAAGACTCAGATAGAAATCCTTACTACTGCTTGGAGCATCTGGAGAGATAGATGCTACCGTGTCTTTCAACAGAAAATTACACAACCATCTTCCACTGCCAGACTGGCCATAAGACTTTTTAATGACACCATTGATCTGTTAAACTCTGAGCTTGATCAAAGAGTTAATAACACTAGTAGTGACTTGCATAATCATTCTGTTTCTGATTCTAATATTGTATCTTATGGGAATCTCCCTAATGATTGCATTTTAATATACTGTGATGCGTCTTTCGACAAAGATACTTATATCACTGGAATTGTTATCTATATGACTACAGCTGCAGGTACCTTTAAGAGTTAGACCAAATTAATCTATCTTTGCATTGTGAGAGTTAGACCAAATTAATATCCCATGGAATTTAGTAAAATCTCAAAATCCCGATGTCATTTTTCTGTGTGAAACAAAAAACAATGAGTCCAAAATGTATCAATATCTCAATAGATTCAATTACCCAAACTATTGGTGTCACTCTTCTGCTGGCCTCTCTGGGGGTATAGCACTTCTATGGAAGAGTGGATTCCAATGTGATTTGGTACAGTCTAATAACAAAATGATTAATGTATTAATCTCTTATGATGCAAGTAGGCCTGAATTTCTAGTAACTTTCCTCTATGGTTCTATATACTATAATGAGAGAAAGGAACAATGGAATTACATTAAAAGTATTGGAGATAGAGTTAATCAACCCTGGATTCTCATGCTGGAGAAGATTGAGCTTGGCTTTAACACCGAACATGGCCTTGTGAAAAGCTATCCACGTCGTCCAGTGCCTGCTTCCCTGCCTGGCTCTTCGGGACCCTCGTATGGTGGGAGCGTCCCGTCAACTCTTCGGAACAATCCTGCTGATGTGGTGGCCTCTTCTAAGTAGAGATCGCAGCATCGTTATCCTTCCGTTGAGATTCCTTGTAAATTTTTGGTGAAAAGAGAATATTTTTGGTGTGTATTCCTTGTAAATTTTGGATGTGTATATTTACAATCCATGGCCTTGTCGCTTTTTGTAACCAACCTTTATGAAATGGATCATTTTTTTTTGATATACCTGCAATATCAGTTTGTTGTTTTATTTTAGTCATTGTGATGAAAGAATCTAAAAATAAAAGAGGATTTGAAGTGTTTGGGTGCGATCCCGAAGGGAGGTACCTTCGTGATCGGCTTGAGACCTGTCACCCCGCTGGCGAACCCTTGGCCAGAGGATTCCCAGACGGTGGGGGCCGAGGCAACGTTCTAGGATATGGGGTTAAAAAATTTACATACACCCATTCCGTCGACCCGTTGCCTTAAGATTGGTTGGGTATCTATTTCTGCTGGGTGCCTTCCCCCTGGTCTTACACTTATGGACACTGACGGGGGAGCCCTGAGAGATTGTAGATTAACTACTTTCCCCAATATTTTCGATAGGTTTAGTTGATATATAGAAAGCTTGTTTGATTGATAGGTTGAGGCCTGCAATTCCTCGTCCAGAGATAGAAACATGTAGAGTGGTCACGCTCCCTTCTTCTTCTGGTACCCTTCACGCAGGACGTGTATTATAAAAGGTCCTCCCCACGTAGGTGCTAATTTTCCCCATCTCTTCTCTCGTTGATACTGTGGGATTGTTCTCAACACATACTGCCCCTCTAAAAAATTCCGAAGCTTTACCTTTTTGTTGTACTCCCTTGCAAGTCTTCGTTGGTAATTTTCCATCTTCTGCAATGATGCTTCCCTTCTTTCTTCTAGGTCGTCCAATCTCTCTAACATCATGTCTGTTGTGAGATTTTTCTCCCACGCTTCTGTCTTTGTGGTTGGCATGAGTATCTCTGTAGGGATGACTGCTTCAGCTCCATAAGTGAGAAGAAACGGGGATTCCCCAGTGGCAGATCTTCGCGTTGTCCTGTATGCCCATAACACATTGTGTAACTGTTCACACCACCGCCCCTTATGTTCGTCTAATTGTTTTTTGAGGATAAGGGCGAGGGTCTTGTTGGTGGCTTCCGCTTGTCCGTTGCTTTGAGGGTATATAGGGGTGGATTTGTTCTTCCTTATTTTGAAAGCATCGAAGAGCATGTCTATGTTTTTCCCTTGTAATTGCTTACCATTATCGGATACGATTTCTGCTGGTATGCCGAACCTGCAGATGATGTTCTGGAATATGAAAGTAAACACATCCGCGTCTCTGATCCTAGCTAAGGCTTTAGCTTCCACCCATTTACTGAAGTAGTCCGTGGCTACTATCAAAAATCGTCTTTTCCCTGATCCTTCGATGAAAGGCCCGACGATATCTATGCCCCATTTTGCGAATGGCCACGGGCTATCACAGAATTTAACATTGTTGCTGGCGCGTGTATCTTTTTGGCGAAACGCTGACATTCTTTGCATCGTCGGGACATTCTTGCGGCATCCTGTATCATCGTGGGCCAGTAATATCCTTGCATTTTGGCTTTGTCGGCTAGTGATCTCATACCGCTATGATTCCCTGCGTCCCCATAATGGATGTCATTTAGAATTCGGTGCCCCTCTTTTCGAGATAAGCAACGTGGTAACTGTCCGAGGAAGGATTTCTTGTACAGGACCCCATCCCGAAGATCATATCTTCCTGCTTTGGAGAGTATTTTCCTAGCCTGTTTATGGTCCGCGGGTAAACTTCCCTTTTCGAGAAACGCATGGATCACCGTTCTCCAATCATCTTCGTTGCTGAAGTGTTCGTCTTGATTTGCTCTTGACAGGATATCTTCTTCGTCGAAATCGTTATGGATGTCCTCTCCTACCTGGTCTTCGGTATTTTCTTCCACTGTATCTTGATTGGTAGCGAAGGAGAATTGAGGTGTAATCGAAGGCTCGTATACCCTTGTTATTTTAATAGCTTCGATGCTTTCGTCTTTCAGCATGGATGATATATATGCCAGGGCATCTGCGTTCCTGAGATCTCTTCTGCATAAGTGCCGGAACTTGATGTTCGGAATTTGTGACGCTAATGTTTGGACCAAGGCCATGTAAGCTGACAGGGTGTCATCGTACACGTTGTACTCGAGCCCTATTTGCGTATGACAAGCTGTGAATCACTTGTTAGCCTTACGTCGGCTACTCCCATCTCTATTATTATTCGGAGGGCATGTACGACTGCCTCGTATTCGACGATGTTGTTGGTATGCTCTTTGAATTCTAACCTGAGTGCCTGTACAATCCTTTCTCCGGTTGGGGTGGTGATGACAATGCCTATTCCTGCTCCTTCCTTATTTTTGGAACCGTCGACGAAGACTTCCCATTGTATTTGACTCGAGGGTTCGAGGATATCCATTGGATCCTTGCTTTCTTCCTCGACTTCTGGTATTCCCTTAATCTCATCGTCGTTGTCCAGGGGAAGGTCTGCTAAGAAATCCGCCAAAACTTGGGATTTTCAAGAATGTTGAATTTCATGAATGATGTTGAATTGGTCCAGGTGGGTGTTCCACTTGGCTATTCTGCCCACTTTTCCCGCGCTTTTGAGGACTGCTTCCAGTGGTGCTTTGCATGGGACCCGGACGAAGTGAGTTAGGAAATAGGTTCTCAACTTTTGAGTAGCCCATACCAATGATAGGATAAGCTGTTCGATCTTTGTGTAGTTCCTTTCCGCAGAATTGAGGGTCTTACTGACGTAATAGATAGGTTGTTCTATCTTCGTATTGGTTTTGACCAACACTGCGCTGACTGCGTCTTCGGTTGCTGCTATGTATAATGCCAAAACCTCATCAGGATCCGGCTTCTGCAGGATCGGAATCGAAGCTAGGTGTTCTTTGATTTTTTGGAAGGCTTCTTCGCATTCTGCGGTCCATTCAAACTTGCTCCCTTTTTTGAGAATATTGAAGAAATGTCTGCATTTTTCCGAAGATCGGGCAATAAATCTGCCCAAGGCTGCTATGGACCCATTGAGCTTCTGAACTTCTTTTAAATTCTTTGGGGATGGCATTTCTACTATGGCCTGAATCTTCACTGGGTCTACCTCGATGCCCCTTTTTGTTACCAAATACCTGAGGAATTTCCCTGAGGTGACATCGAAAGTACATTTCTCTGGATTTACTTTCATGCGGTGTTTCCTCATTGCTTCGAAGATGTCTCTCAGATCCTTGTGGTGATCTTTGCGCAGCTTGCTTTTGACGAGCATATCGTCAACGTAGACTTCTAAGGTGCTTCCAATCCATGGCCTGAAAATAGCATCGACCATTCTTTGGTATGTTTCCCCTGCGTTTCGAAGTCCGAAAGGCATTCTAGTGTAGCAATAAAGACCATGTGGTGTGTAGAACGCTGTGTCTGGCTGATCCTCTTCTGCCAGGGCCACTTGGTTGTAGCCAGAATGTCCATCCATGAATGACAGTTCTTCATATCCTTCTACTGCTTCTACCAGCTGGTCTATGCTTGGCAATGGATAGTTATCCTTTGGACATGCTTTGTTGAGGTTAGTAAAATCGATGCATATCCTAACCCC